>NW_027555180.1:0-9930 GCF_003287225.1 Phascolarctos cinereus
AAGTATATTCTCCATGTGGACACTTGAGCCCTTGGGATTCTCTTGAAGCACTTAACTCTGCTTTCCAGGCCTCAGTTTCCATTTCGGTATCATCATAGTGGTGGACAAGATGATCAGAAATGCACCTCACTGCAACTCTCTGGGTAATCTCCCAACATTCACTTCAGATTTGTAGGCCTCGTTTTCCCTTTCAGTGACAGTAGTGGCAAGGATTCCCTTATCTAAGAGTTATCTGACATCTCAGGCATACATTGTTGACAGTCAATTCATATGTCTGGGCCTCAGATTCGCCGGTACTGCCAGCCCAGGTTTCACTTTGAGGACTTAAATGAGCCCTGACTGATTCTTTGTGATCTCACACCACTCATTTCAGATTTCTAGACCTCAGTTACCCTTTCACTAACAGCAGGGCCTTGAACTGTGTGATTTGAGTTACACCTTAGTGCCCCCATCTGTGTGACCTCTCAGCAGTTATTTCAAATTTCCAAACGTCTTCATCCCTTTTTGTGAACACTTGTAAAAGGATACCATTTTATGAGAGGCGTTGGCCAGTTTATGTATTATCTCATGAAAGTCACTGAAATTTCCTATACCTCACTGTCCCTTTCAGTGACATCACTGCCTAGGACCAAATCATGTGACAAATTTCTGCCAGCTTTTGGGTGAATTCATAACATTAGTTCAGTTTTCTGAACCTCGTGTTCTCTTTCTGTGAAAGACTTTGGTTAAAGTATGTGGCCATTGTGGAAATTTGAAGAGTTTATGTTATCTCCTAGCAGTCACCTCTGCTTTCAAGGCCTCAGTTTCCCTTTGTGTAACATCAAGCTTTTGGATTCCATGATCTGATATGCCTCTGAGTGCCAGCCAGTGGGGGATCTCTCACATTCCTGTCACGTTTCAAGGCCTCATTGTCCCTTTCAGTGATAGCAGGGAATACATGCCCATTATCTGAGAGGGGACTGCCAGCCAATGGCTGATCTCACTCCACTCAATTTACATTTCCAAGTCTCAGCTACCCTCTCCTTAACATCAGGGGATGAGACTCCCTGATCGGAGATGACCCTCCCTGAAAGGATCTGTATGATTTCACCTCAGTTCATATATGCTTTTCAGGTCTCAGATTAACTTACAGGGAAAGCAGGGGCTAGGACCCATTTCTGGGAGGGTTGTCTACCTGATTGTGTATGATATCAAACCAGTTCAATAGGCTTGCACGATCTCAGTGTCCCTTTCAGTGCAATCAGGGCCTAGGACTCATTTCTTTGAGAAATTTCTACCAGTTAGGGATGAATTCTTAACTGTCACTTCAGGGTTCTGGACCTCAATTTCTCTTGAAGTGAAAGACCTAGGAGAAATATATGCTTTATGTGGACACTTGAGCCCTTGGGATTCTCTTGAAGCACTTAACTCTGCTTTCCAGGCCTCAGTTTTCATTTCAGTAACATCAGTGGGGTTGATATGATGATAAGAAATGCACCTCACTGCAACTCTCTGGGTGATCTCCCACTATTCACTTCTCATTTGTAGGCCTCCTTTTCCCTTTCAGTACAGTAGTGGCAACAATTCCCTCATCTAAGAGTTCTCTGCCATTTCAGCTATACATTGTTGACAGTCAGTTCATATGAATGGGCCTCGGTTTCCCCTGCATTGGCAGCACTGGTTTAAAATTTAGGACATCTATAGGCCCTGACTAATACTTTGTGATCTCACACCATTCAGTTCAGATTTCTAGGCCTCATCTTCTCCTTTGGTGACAGTAGTGGCAAGAATTCCCTTGTCTGAGAGGAATCTGCCATGTCACGGATATATTCTTGACAGTCAGTTCGTGTAAATGGGCCTCCTATTGGCCTGTATTGCCAGCCCTGGTTTAACATTGAAGACTTAAATGGGCCCTGACTGATTTTTTGTGATCTCACACTACTCATTTCAGATTTCTAGACCTCAGTTTCCCTTTCACTAACAGCAGGGGCTTGGACTGTGTGATTTGAGTTGCACCTTAGTGCCCCCATCTGGGTGACCTCTCAGCAGTCACTTCAAATTTGATATCATCATCCCTTTTTGTAACACGTATAAAAGGATTCCATTATATAAGAGGTTTTTGCGAGCTTATGTATTATCTCATGAAAGTCACTGAAATTTCCTAGACCTCACTGTCCCTTTCACTGACATCAGTGCCTAGACCTAATCATGTGAGAAATTTCTTCCAGCTTTTGGGTGAATTCATAACACACAGTTCAGTTTTCTGAACCTCGTGTTCTCTTTCGTGAAAGACCTTGGTTAAAGTATGTGGCCATTGTGGACACTTGAAGACTTTGTGTTATCTCCTAGCAGTCACCTCTGGTTTCAAGGCCTCACTTTCCCTTTCTGTAACAGCAGGGGGTTGGACTCCATGATCTGATATGCCTCTGAGTGCCAGCCAGTGGGGGATCTCTCACATTTGAAGGCCTCATTGTCCCTTTCAGTGATAGCAGGGAATACATGCCCATTATCTAGAGGGGACTGCCAGCCAATGGCTGATCTCACTCCACTCAATTTACATTTCCAAGTCTCAGCTACCCTCTCCTTAACACCAGGGGATGAGACTCCTGATCTGAGATGCCCTCCTGAAAGGATCTGGGTGATTTCACCTCAGTTCATATAGGCTTCTCAGGTCTCAGATTAACTTACAGGGAAAGCAGGGGCTAGGACTCATTTCTGGGAGGGGTGTCTGCCTGATTGTGTATGATATCACACCAGTTCAATAGGCTTGCACGATCTCAGTGTCCCCTTCAGTGCAATCAGGCTCTAGGACTCATTTCTCTGAGAAATTTCTGCCAGTATTGGTGAATTCTTAACTGTCACTTCAGGGTTCTGGCCTCAATTTCTCTTGAAGTGAAAGACCTAGGAGAAAGTATATGCTCTATGTGGACACTTGAGCCCTTGGGATTCTCTTGAAGCACTTAACTCTGCTTTCCAGGCCTCAGTTTCCATTTCAGTATCATCATAGTGGTGGACATGATGATCAGAAATGCACCTCACTGCAGCTCTCTGGGTGATCTCCCACCATTCAGTTCAGATTTCTAGGCCTCATCTTCTCCTTCAGTGACAGTAGTGGCAAGGATTCCCTTATCTGAGAGAATCTGCCATCTCAGGGATATATTTTGACAGTCAGTTCATATGTTGGCCTCGGTTCCCCTGCATTGGCAGCCCTGGTTTTAAATTGAGGACATAAATAGGCCCTGACTGATTCTTGTGATCTCACACCAGTCATTTCAGATTTCTAGACCTCAGTTTCCCTTTCACTAACGCAGGGGCTTGGACTGTGTGATTTGATTGCACCTTAGTGCCCCCATCTGGGTGACCTCTCAGCAGTCACTTCAAATTTCTACACATCATCTCCTTTTTGTGAACACTTGTAAAAGGATTCCATTTTGTGAGAGTTTTTTGCCAGCTTATGTATTATCCCATGAAAGTCACTGAAATTTCCTAGACCTCACTGTCCCTTTCAGTGACATCAGTGCCTAGGACCAAATCATGTGAGAAATTTCTGCCAGTTTGGGTGAATTCATAACACACAGTTCATTTTCTGAACCTCGTGTTCCTTTCCGTGAAAGACCTTGGTTAAAGTATATGGCCATTGTGGACACTTGAAGACTTTTGTTATATGACACCAGTGACCTTAGGTTTCAAGGCCTCAGTTTCCCTTTCTGTAACAGCAGGGGTTGGACTCCATGATCTGATATGCCTCTGAGTGCCAGCCAGTGGGGATCTCTCACATTTCAAGGCCTCATTGTCCCTTTCAGTGATAGCAGGGAATACATGCCCATTATCTGAGAGGGGACTGCCAGCCAATGGCTGATCTCACTCCACTCAATTTACATTTCCAAGTCTCAGCTACCCTCTCCTTAACACCAGGGGATGAGACTCCTGATCTGAGATGGCCCTCCCTGAAAGGATCTGGGTGATTTCCCTCAGTTCATATAGGCTTCTCAGGTCTCAGTTAACTACAGGGAAAGCAGGGGCTAGGACTCATTTCTGGGAGGGTGTCTGCCTGATTGTGTATGATATCACACCAGTTCAATAGGCTTGCACGATCTCAGTGTCCCTTTCAGTGCAATCAGGGCCTAGGACTCATTTCTCTGAGAAATTTCTACCAGTTAGGATGAATTCAACTGTCACTTCAGGGTTCTGGGCCTCAATTTCTCTTGAAGTGAAAGACCTAGGAGAAAGTATATGCTCTATGTGGACACTTGAGCCCTTGGGATTCTCTTGAAGCACTTAACTCTGCTTTCCAGGCCTCAGTTTCCATTTCAGTATCATCATAGTGGTGGACATGATGATCAGAAATGCACCTCACTGCAACTCTCTGGGTGATCTCCCACCATTCACTTCAGATTTGTAGGCCTCGTTTTCCCTTTCAGTGACAGTAGTGGCAAGGATTCCCTTATCTAAGAGTTATCTGCCATCTCAGGGATACATTGTTGAGAATCAGTTCATATGAATGGGCCTCGGTTTCCCCTGCATTGGCAGCCCGGTTTAAATTGAGGACTTAAATAAGCCCTGACTGATTCTTTGTGATCTCACACCACTCATTTCAGATTTCTAGACCTCAGTTTCCCTTTCACTAACAGCAGGAGTTTAGACTGTGTGATTTGAGTGGCACCTTAGTGCCCCCATCTGGGTGACCTCTCAGCAGTCACTTCAAATTTCTCCACCTCATTATCCCTTTTTGTAAAAACTTGGCAAAAGATTCCATTATCTGAGAGGTTTTTGCCAGCTTGTGTATTTCTCATAAAGTCACTGAAATTTCCTAGGCCTCAGTGTCCCTTTCGCTGACATTAGTGCCTAGGACCAAATCTTGTGAGAAATTTCTGCCAGCTTTTGGGTGAATTCATAACACACAGTTCAGTTTTCTCCACCTCGATTTCTCTTTGTGAAAGACCTTGGTTCAAGTGTGTGAACATTGTGGACACTTGAAGACTTTGTGTCATCTCACACCAGTCACCTCTGGTTTCAGGGCCTCAGTTTCCCTCTCTGTAACAGCAGGGGTTGGACTCCATGATGTGATATGCCTCTGAGTGCCAGCCAGTGGGGGATCTCTCCATTCACCTCACATATCTAGGCCTCATCTTCCCTTTCAGTGATAGCAGGGAATATATGCCCATTATCTGAGAGGGGTCTGCCAGCCAATGGCTGATCTCACTCCACTCAATTTAGATTTCTGTGTCTCAGCTACCCTTTCCATAACACCAGGGGATGAGACTCCATGATCTGAGATGCCCTCCCTGAAAGGATCTGGGTGATTTCACATCAGTCAATACAGGCTTCTCAGGTCTCAGTTGAACTTACAGGGAAAGCAGGGTGTAGGACTCATTGATCTGAGGGGTGTCTGCCTGATTGTGTATGATATCACACCACTTAATTAGGCTTCCACGATGTCGGTGTCCCTTTCAGTGAAATCAGGGCCTAGGACTCATTTCTCTGAGAAATTTCTACCAGTTCTAGGTGAATTCTTAAGTGTCACTTCAGGGTTCTGGGCCTCCATTTCTCTCAAGTGAAAGACCTAGGTAAGTATATGCTCTCTTGTGGGCACTTGACCTTGGGGTTCTCTTGAACCACTTAACTCTGCTTTCCAGTACTTCCATTTCAGATTCATCAGAGGGTGGACTCGATGATCACAAAGGCACCTCACTGCAACCTCTGGGTGTTCTCCACCATTCCTTCAGATTTCTAGGCCTCGTCTTCCCTTTCAGTGACAGCAGTGGCAGGGATTTCCTTATCTGAGGGGTCTGCCATCTCAGGGATCCATTTTTAACAGCCAGTTCATGTGTCTGGGCCTCAGTTTCCCCTGCATTGGCAGCCCTGGTTAAAAATTGAGGTCTTAAATGGGCCCTGGCTGATTCTGTGAGGTCTCACACCAGTCTTTCAGATTTCTAAACCTCAGTTTCCCTTTCACTAACAGCAGGGGCTTGGACTGTCTGATTTGAGTTGCACCTTATGCCCCATTCTGGGTGACTCCACCAGTCACTTCAAATTTGTACACCTCATTAGCCCTTTTGTGAAAACTTGGCAAAAGATTCCATTATCTGAGAGGTTTTTGCGAGCTTGTGTAGTGTCTCATCAAAGTCACTGAAATTTCCTAGGCCTCAGTGTCCCTTTCGCTGACATTAGTGCCTAGACCAAATCTTGTGAGAAATTTCTTCCAGCTATTGGGTGAATTCATAACACACAGTTCAGTTTTCTCCACCTCGATTTCTCTTTCGTGACAGACCTTGGTTCAAGTATGTGAACACTGTGGGCACTTGAAGACTTTGTGTCATCTCACATCAGTCACTGTTATTTCAGGGCCTCAGTTTCCCTCTCTGTAACAGCAGGTGTTTGGACTCCATGATGTGATATGCCTCTGAGTTCCAGCCAGTGGGGATCTCTCCATTCACCTCATATCTAGGCCTCATCTTCCCTTTCAGTGATAGCAGGGAATATATGCCCATTATCTGAGAGGGGTCTGCCAGCCAATGGCTGATCTCACTCCACTCAATTTAGATTTCTCTGTCTCAGTTACCCTTCCATAACACCAGGTGATGAACTCCATGATCTGAGATGCCCCTCCCTGAAAGGATCTGGGTGATTTCACATCAGTCAATATAGGCTTCTCAGGTCAGTTGAACTTACAGGGAAAGCAGGGGCTAGGACTCATTGATCTGAGGGGTGTCTGCCTGATTGTGTATGATATCACAGCAGTTAATTAGGCTTGTACGATCTCGGTGTTTCTTTCAGAGAAATCAGGGCCAGGACTCATTTCTCTGAGAAATTTCTACCACTTCTAGGTGAATTCTTAAGTGTCACTTCAGGGTTCTCAGCCTCCATTTCTCTCTCAAGTGAAAGACCTAGGTGAAAGTATGATCTCCGTGGGCACTTGAGCCCTTGGGGTTCCTTGAACCACTTAACAATGCTTTCCAGTCCTCACTTTCCATTTCAGTATCATCAGAGGGGTGGACTCGATGATCACAAATGCACCTCACTGCAACTCTCTGGGTGTTCCCCCACCATTCACTTCAGATTTCTAGGCCTCGTCTTCCCTTTCAGTGACAGCAGTGGCAAGGATTTCCTTATCTGAGAGGGATGTGCCATCTCAGGGATCCATTTTTAACACCCAGTTCACGTTTCTGGTCCTCTGTTTACCCTGCATTGGCATCCCTAGTTTAAACTTGAGGTCTTAAATAGGCCCTTGGTGATTCTATGGGATCTCACACCAGTCCTTTCAGATTTCTAGACCTCAGTTTCCCTTTCACTAACAGCAGGGGCTTGGACTGTTTGATTTGAGTTTCACCTTACTGCCCCCTTTTGGGTGACCTCTCAACAGTCACTTCAAATTTCTCCACCTCATTATCCCTTTTTGTAAAAACTTGGCAAAAGATTCCATTATCTGAGAGGTTTTTTCCAGCTTGTGTATTGTCTCATAAAAGTCACTGAAATTTCCTAGGCCTCAGTGTCCCTTTCGCTGAGATTAGTGCCTAGGACCAAATCTTGTGAGAAATTTGTGCCAGCTTTTGGGTGAATTCATAACACACAGTTCAGTTTTCTCCACCTCGATTTCTCTTTAAGTGAAAGACCTTGGTTCAAGTGTGTGAACATTGTGGACACTTGAAGACTTTGTGTCATCTCACACCAGCCACCTCTGGTTTCAGGGCCTCAGTTTCCCTCTCTGTCACAGCAGGGGGTTGGACTCCATGATGTGATACGCCTCTGAGTTCCAGCCAGTGGGGGATCTCTCCATTCACCTCCATATCTAGGCCTCATCTTCCCTTTCAGTGATAGCAGGGAATATATGCCCATTATCTGAGAGGGGTCTGCCAGCCAATGGCTGATCTCACTCCACTCAATTTAGATTTCTGTGTCTCAGTGACCCTTTCCATAACACCAGGGGATAAGACTCCATGATCTGAGATGCCCTCCCTGAAAGGATCTGGGTGATTTCACATCAGTCATACAGGCTTCTCAGGTCTCAGTTGAACTTACAGGGAAAGCAGGGTCTGGACTCATTATCTGAGGGGTGTCTGCCTGATTGTGTATGATATCACACCACTTAATTAGGCTTCCAGATCTCGTGTCCCTTTCAGAGAAATCAGGGCCTAGGACTCATTTCTCTGAGAAATTTCTACCAGTTCTAGGTGAATTCTTAAGTGTCACTTCAGGTTCTGGCCTCCATTTCTCTTGAAGTGAAAGACCTAGGAGAAAGTATATGCTCTATGTGGACACTTGAGCCCTTGGATTCTCTTGAAGCACTTAACTCTGCTTTCCAGGCCTCAGTTTCCATTTCAACATCAGTGGTGGACTCGATGATCAGAAATGCACCTCACTGCAACTCTCTGGGTGATCTCCCACCATTCACTTCAGATTTGTAGGCCTCTTTCCCTTTCAGTGACAGTAGTGGCAAGGATTCCCTTATCTAAGAGTTATCTGCCATCTCAGGGATACATTGTTGACAGTCATTCATATGTCTCTCATTCCCTGTATTCCAGCCCTGGTTTAATTAGGATTAAATGGGCCCTGACTGATTCTTGTGATCTCACACCACTCATTTCAGATTTCTAGACCTCAGTTTCCCTTTCACTAACAGCAGGGGCTTGGACTGTGTGATTTGAGTTGCACCTTAGTGCCCCCATCTGGGTGACCTCTCAGCAGTCACTTCAAATTTCCACATATCATCATCCCTTTTGTGAACACTGTAAAAGGATTCCATTATATGAGAGGTTTTGCCAGCTTATGTATTATCTCATGAAAGTCACTGAAATTTCCTAGACTCACTGTCCCTTTCACTGACATGAGTGCCTAGGACCAAATCATGGAGAAATTTCTGCCAGCTTTTGGGTGAATTCATAACACACAGTTCAGTTTTCTGAACCTCGTGTTCTCTTTCGTGAAGACCTTGGTTAAAGTATGTGGCCATTGTGGACACTTGAAGACTTTGTGTTATCTCCTAGCAGTCACCTCTGGTTTCAAGGCCTCAGTTTCCCTTCTGTAACAGCAGGGGTTGGACTCCATGATGATATGCCTCTGAGTGCCAGCCAGTGGGGGATCTCTCACATTTGAAGGCCTCATTGTCCCTTTCAGTGATAGCAGGGAATACATGCCCATTATCTGAGAGGGGACTGCCAGCCAATGGCTGATCTCACTCCACTCAATTTACATTTCCAAGTCTCAGCTACCCTCTCCTAACACCAGGGATGAGACTCCATGATCTGAGATGGCCCTCCCTGAAAGGATCTGGGTGATTTCACTCAGTTCAATACAGGCTTCTCAGGTCTCAGTTAACTTACAGGGAAAGCAGGTGTAGGACTCATTGATCTGAGGGGTGTCTGCCTGATTGTGTATGATATCACACCACTTAATTAGGCTTCCACAATCTCGTTGTCCCTTTTCAGTGCATCAGGTCCTAGGACTGATTTCTCTGAGAAATTTCTGCCAGTTAGGGATGAATTCTTAACTGTCACTTCAGGGTTCTGGGCCTCCTTTCTCCTCAAGTGAAAGACCTAGATGAAAGTGTATGATCTTTGTGCACACTTGAGCCCTTGGGGTTCACTTGAACCACTTAACACTGCTTTCCAGTCCTCACTTTCCATTTCAGTATCATCAGAGGGGTTCACTCGATGATCACAATGGCACCTAACTGCAACTGTCTGCATGTTCTCCCATCATTCAGTTCAGATTTGTAGGCCTCGTCTTCCCTTTCAGTGACAGCAGTGGCAGGGATTTCCTTATCTGAGAGGGATCTGCCCTCTCAGGGATCCATTTTTAACAGCCTGTTCATGTGTCTGGGCCTCAGTTTCCCCTGCATTGGCAGCCCTGGTTAAAAATTGAGGTCTTAAAAGGGCCCGGGCTGATTCTGTGGGATCTAACACCAGTCATTTCAGATTTCTAAACCTCAGTTTCCCTTTCACTAACAGCAGT
>NW_027555181.1:0-9856 GCF_003287225.1 Phascolarctos cinereus
TTAACGCAGGACATCCAACTGCTAAAAGATATCTCTTTGTTTCAAAGAGAAAAGTGGAAGGATAACTCCAACGTTCTCTAAGCAATTCGGTCAGGCAGACAGGCGGCTATACAGAACAGCGTTGTATGGTTGAGATTTTCTCAGCACTTGCTAACATTCCTCGTTTTCTTTCTTTTGCAGTTTGTAAAGACAGGGAACCTTAACGCAGGACATCCAACTGCTAAAAGATATCTCTTTGTTTCAAAGAGAAAAGTGGAAGGATAACTCAACGTTCTCTAAGCAATTCGGTCCAGGCAGACACGGCTATACAGAACCAGCGTTGTATGGTTGAGATTTTCTCAGCACTGCTAACATTCCTTTTATTCTTTCTTTTGCAGTTTGTAAAGAGAGGGAACCTTAACGCAGGACATCCAACTGCTAAAAGATATCTCTTTGTTTCAAAGAGAAAAGTGGAAGGATAACTCAACGTTCTCTAAGCAATTCGGTCCAGGCAGACACGGCTATACAGAACCAGCGTTGTATGGTTGAGATTTTCTCAGCACTTGCTAACATTCCTCGTATTCTTTCTTTTGCAGTTTGTAAAGAGGGAACCTTAACGCAGGACATCCAACTGCTAAAAGATCTCTTTGTTTCAAAGAGAAAAGTGGAAGGATAACTCAACGTTCTCTAAGCAATTCGGTCCAGGCAGACACGGCTATACAGAACCAGCGTTGTATGGTTGAGATTTTCTCAGCACTTGCTAACATTCCTCGTATTCTTTCTTTTGCAGTTTGTAAAGAGCGGGAACCTTAACGCAGGACATCCAACTGCTAAAAGATATCTCTTTGTTTCAAAGAGAAAAGTGGAAGGATAACTCCAACGTTCTCTAAGCAATTCGGTCCAGAGACGGCTATACAGAACCAGCGTTGTATGGTTGAGATTTTCTCAGCACTTGCTAACATTCCTCGTTTTATTCTTTCTTTTGCAGTTTGTAAAGACAGGGAACCTTAACGCAGGACATCCAACTGCTAAAAGATATCTCTTTGTTTCAAAGAGAAAAGTGGAAGGATAACTCAACGTTCTCTAAGCAATTCGGTCCAGGCAGACACGGCTATACAGAACCAGCGTTGTATGGTTGAGATTTTCTCAGCACTTGCTAACATTCCTTTTTCTTTCTTTTGCAGTTTGTAGACAGGGAACCTTAACGCAGGACATCCAACTGCTAAAAGATATCTCTTTGTTTCAAAGAGAAAAGTGGAAGGATAACTCCAAGTTCTCTAAGCAATTCGGTCCAGGCAGACACGGCTATACAGAACCAGCGTTGTATGGTTGAGATTTTCTCAGCACTGCTAACATTCCTCTTTTCTTTCTTTTGCAGTTTGTAAAGACAGGGAACCTTAACGCAGGACATCCAACTGCTAAAAGATATCTCTTTGTTTCAAAGAGAAAAGTGGAAGGATAACTCCAAGTTCTCTAAGCAATTCGGTCCAGGCAGACACGGCTATACAGAACCAGCGTTGTATGGTTGAGATTTTCTCAGCACTTGCTAACATTCCTCGTATTCTTTCTTTTGCAGTTTGTAAAGACAGGGAACTTAACGCAGGACATCCAACTGCTAAAGATATCTCTTTGTTTCAAAGAGAAAAGTGGAAGGATAACTCCAACGTTCTCTAAGCAATTCGGTAGGCCAGAAACGGCTATACAGAACCAGCGTTGTATGGTTGAGATTTTCTCAGCACTGCTAACATTCCTCTTATTCTTTCTTTTGCAGTTTGTAAAGACAGGGAACCTTAACGCAGGACATCCAACTGCTAAAAGATATCTCTTTGTTTCAAAGAGAAAAGTGGAAGGATAACTGCAACGTTCTCTAAGCAATTCGGTCCAGGCACACGGCTATACAGAACCAGCGTTGTATGGTTGAGATTTTCTCAGCACTTGCTAACATTCCTTTTATTCTTTCTTTTGCAGTTTGTAGAGACAGGGAACCTTAACGCAGGACATCCAACTGCTAAAAGATATCTCTTTGTTTCAAAAGAAAAGTGGAAGGATAACTCCAACGTTCTCTAAGCAATTCGGTCCAGGCAGACACTATATAGAACCAGCGTTGTATGGTTGAGATTTTCTCAGCACTTGCTAACATTCCTTTATTCTTTCTTTTGCAGTTTGTAAGACAGGGAACTTAACGCAGGACATCCAACTGCTAAAAGATATCTCTTTGTTTCAAAGAGAAAAGTGGAAGGATAACTCCAACGTTCTCTAAGCAATTCGGTCAGGCAGAACACTATATAGAACCAGCGTTGTATGGTTGAGATTTTCTCAGCACTTGCTAACATTCCTTTATTCTTTCTTTTGCAGTTTGTAAAGAGAGGGAACCTTAACGCAGGACATCCAACTGCTAAAAGATATCTCTTTGTTTCAAAGAGTGGAAGGATAACTCAACGTTCTCTAAGCAATTCGGTCAGGACACACTATACAGAACCGCGTTGTATGGTTGAGATTTTCTCAGCACTTGCTAACATTCCTCGATTCTTTCTTTGCAGTTTGTAAAGAGAGGGAACCTTAACGCAGGACATCCAACTGCTAAAAGATATCTCTTTGTTTCAAAGAGAAAAGTGGAAGGATAAGTCCAACCTTAAGCAATTCGGTCCAGGCAGAACACTATATAGAAACCGCGTTGTATGGTTGAGATTTTCTCAGCACTTGCTAACATTCCTTATTCTTTCTTTTGCAGTTTGTAGAGACAGGGAACTTAACGCAGGACATCCAACTGCTAAAAGATATCTCTTTGTTTCAAAGAGAAAAGTGGAAGGATAACTCCAACGTTTCTAAGCAATTCGGTCAGGCAGACACGGCTATACAGAACCAGCGTTGTATGGTTGAGATTTTCTCAGCACTTGCTAACATTCCTCGATTCTTTCTTTTGCAGTTTGTAAAGACAGGGAACCTTAACGCAGGACATCCAAGCTAAAAGATATCTCTTTGTTTCAAAGAGAAAAGTGGAAGGATAACTCCAACGTTAGCTCGGTCGGCAGACACGGCTATACAGAAACCAGCGTTGTATGGTTGAGATTTTCTCAGCACTTGCTAACATTCCTCGATTCTTTCTTTTGCAGTTTGTAAGACAGGGAACTTAACGCAGGACATCCAACTGCTAAAAGATATCTCTTTGTTTCAAAGAGAAAAGTGGAAGGATAACTCCAACGTTCTCTAAGCAATTCGATCAGGCAGACACGGCTATACAGAACCAGCGTTGTATGGTGAGATTTTCTCAGCACTTGCTAACATTCCTCGATTCTTTCTTTTGCAGTTTGTAAAGACAGGGAACTTAACGCAGGACATCCAACTGCTAAAAGATATCTCTTTGTTTCAAAGAGAAAAGTGGAAGGATAACTCAACGTTCTCTAAGCAATTCGGACGGACACGTATACAGAAACCAGCGTTGTATGGTTGAGATTTTCTCAGCACTTGCTAACATTCCTCGTTCTTTCTTTCAGTTTGTAAGACAGGGAACTTAACGCAGGACAACCAAGCTAAAGATATCTCTTTGTTTCAAAGAGAAAAGTGGAAGGATAACTCAACGTTCTCTAAGCAATTCGGTCCAGGCAGACACGGCTATACAGAAGCGTTGTATGGTTGAGATTTTCTCAGCACTTGCTAACATTCCTTATTCTTTCTTTTGCAGTTTGTAAAGACAGGGAACCTTAACGCAGGACATCCAACTGCTAAAAGATATCTCTTTGTTTCAAAGAGAAAAGTGGAAGGATAACTCCAACGTTCTAAGCAATTCGGTCCAGGCAGACACGGCTATAGAACCAGCGCGTTGTACGAGAGATTTTCTCAGCACTTGCTAACATTCCTCTTATTCTTTTGCAGTTTGTAAGAGACAGGGAACCTTAACGCAGGACATCAACTGCTAAAAGATATCTCTTTGTTTCAAAGAGAAAAGTGGAAGGATAACTCCAACGTTCTCTAAGCAATTCGGTCCAGGCAGACACGGCTATACAGAAGCGTTGTATGGTTGAGATTTTCTCAGCACTTGCTAACATTCCTCGTTCTTTCTTTTGCAGTTTGTAAAGAGAGGGAACTTAACGCAGGACATCCAACTGCTAAATATCTCTTTGTTTCAAAGAGAAAAGTGGAAGGATAACTCCTAAAAGCAATTCGGTCCAGGCAGACACGGCTATACAGAACGTTGTATGGTTGAGATTTTCTCAGCACTTGCTAACATTCCTCGATTCTTTCTTTTGCAGTTTGTAAGACAGGGAACTTAACGCAGGACATCCAACTGCTAAAAGATATCTCTTTGTTTCAAAGAGAAAAGTGGAAGGATAACTCAACGTTCTCTAAGCAATTCGGTCCAGGCAGAACGGCTATACAGAACCGCGTTGTATGGTTGAGATTTTCTCAGCACTTGCTAACATTCCTTTATTCTTTCTTTTGCAGTTTGTAAGACAGGGAACCTTAACGCAGGACATCCAACTGCTAAAAGATATCTCTTTGTTTCAAAGAGAAAAGTGGAAGGATAACTGCAACGTTCTCTAAGCAATTCGGACGACACGGCTATACAGAACCAGCGTTGTATGAGATTTTCTCAGCACTGCTAACATTCCTCGTTCTTTCTTTTGCAGTTTGTAAAGACAGGGAACCTTAACGCAGGACATCCAACTGCTAAAAGATATCTCTTTGTTTCAAAGAGAAAAGTGGAAGGATAACTCAACGTTCTCTAAGCAATTCGGACGGACACGGCTATACAGAACCAGCGTTGTATGGTTGAGATTTTCTCAGCACTTGCTAACATTCCTCGTTCTTTCTTTTGCAGTTTGTAAGACAGGGAACCTTAACGCAGGACATCCAACTGCTAAAAGATATCTCTTTGTTTCAAAGAGAAAAGTGGAAGGATAACTCAACGTTCTCTAAGCAATTCGGTCCAGGCAGACACGGCTATACAGAACCAGCGTTGTATGGTTGAGATTTTCTCAGCACTTGCTAACATTCCTCGTTCTTTCTTTTGCAGTTTGTAGAGACAGGGAACCTTAACGCAGGACATCCAACTGCTAAAGATATCTCTTTGTTTCAAAGAGAAAAGTGGAAGGATAACTCCAACGTCTCTAAGCAATCGAGGCAGACACGGCTATAAGAAGCGTATGGTTGAGATTTTCTCAGCACTTGCTAACATTCCTCGTTTTCTTTCTTTTGCAGTTTGTAAAGACAGGGAACCTTAACGCAGGACATCCAACTGCTAAAAGATATCTCTTTGTTTCAAAGAAAAGTGGAAATAACTGCAACGTTCTCTAAGCAATTCGGTCCAGGCACGACACGGCTATACAGAACCAGCGTTGTATGGTCGAGATTTTCTCAGCACTGCTAACATTCCTCTATTCTTTCTTTTGCAGTTTGTAAAGACAGGGAACCTTAACGCAGGACATCCAACTGCTAAAAGATATCTCTTTGTTTCAAAGAGAAAAGTGGAAGGATAACTCAACGTTCTCTAAGCAATTCGGTCCAGGCAGACACGGCTATACAGAACAGCGTTGTATGGTTGAGATTTTCTCAGCACTTGCTAACATTCCTCGTTTCTTTCTTTTGCAGTTTGTAAAGACAGGGAACTTAACGCAGGACATCCAACTGCTAAATATCTCTTTGTTTCAAAGAGAAAAGTGGAAGGATAACAACGTTCTCTAAGCAATTCGGTCCAGGCAGACACGGCTATACAGAACCAGCGTTGTATGGTTGAGATTTTCTCAGCACTTGCTAACATTCCTCGTTTCTTTCTTTTGCAGTTTGTAAAGACAGGGAACCTTAACGCAGGAATCCAACATCTAAAGATATCTCTTTGTTTCAAAGAGAAAAGTGGAAGGATAACTCCAACGTTCTCTAAGCAATTCGGTCAGCAGAAGACGGCTATACAGAACCAGCGTTGTATGGTTGAGATTTTCTCAGCACTTGCTAACATTCCT
The DNA here is from genome assembly GCF_003287225.1 of Phascolarctos cinereus. NCBI lineage: Eukaryota > Metazoa > Chordata > Mammalia > Diprotodontia > Phascolarctidae > Phascolarctos > Phascolarctos cinereus. The sequence continues at coordinate 5,937 of NW_027555181.1, forward strand.
CTTATTCTTTCTTTTGCAGTTTGTAAAGACAGGGAACCTTAACGCAGGACATCCAACTGCTAAAAGATATCTCTTTGTTTCAAAGTGAAAAGTGGAAGGATAACTCAACGTTCTCTAAGCAATTCGGTCCAGGCACGACACGGCTATACAGAACCAGCGTTGTATGGTTGAGATTTTCTCAGCACCTGCTAACATTCCTTTTATTCTTTCTTTTGCAGTTTGTAGAGACAGGGAACCTTAACGCAGGACATCCAACTGCTAAAAGATATCTCTTTGTTTCAAAGAGAAAAGTGGAAGGATAACTCCAAGTTCTCTAAGCAATTCGGTCCAGGCAGACACGGCTATACAGAACAGCGTTGTATGGTTGAGATTTTCTCAGCACTTGCTAACATTCCTCGTTTTCTTTCTTTTGCAGTTTGTAAAGACAGGGAACCTTAACGCAGGACATCCAACTGCTAAAAGATATCTCTTTGTTTCAAAGAGAAAAGTGGAAGGATAACTCAACGTTCTCTAAGCAATTCGGTCCAGGCACGACACGGCTATACAGAACCAGCGTTGTATGGTTGAGATTTTCTCAGCACTTGCTAACATTCCTCGTTATTCTTTCTTTTGCAGTTTGTAAAGAGGGAACCTTAACGCAGGACATCCAACTGCTAAAAGATATCTCTTTTTTCAAAGAGAAAGTGGAAGGATAACTCAACGTTCTCTAAGCAATTCGGAGACACGGCTATACAGAAAGCGTTGTATGGTTGAGATTTTCTCAGCACCTTGCTAACATTCCTCTTTTCTTTCTTTTGCAGTTTGTAAAGACAGGGAACCTTAACGCAGGACATCCAACTGCTAAAAGATATCTCTTTGTTTCAAAGAGAAAAGTGGAAGGATAACTCCAACGTTCTCTAAGCAATTCGGTCCAGGCACGACACGGCTATACAGAACCAGCGTTGTATGGTTGAGATTTTCTCAGCACTTGCTAACATTCCTCGTATTCTTTCTTTTGCAGTTTGTAAAGACAGGGAACCTTAACGCAGGACATCCAACTGCTAAAAGATATCTCTTTGTTTCAAAGAGAAAAGTGGAAGGATAACTCAACGTTCTCTAAGCAATTCGGTCCAGGCAGACACGGCTATACAGAACCAGCGTTGTATGGTTGAGATTTTCTCAGCACTGCTAACATTCCTCGTTTTCTTTCTTTTGCAGTTTGTAAAGACAGGGAACCTTAACGCAGGACATCCAACTGCTAAAATATATCTCTTTGTTTCAAAGAGAAAAGTGGAAGGATAACTCAACGTTCTCTAAGCAATTCGGTCCAGGCAGACACGGCTATACAGAAGCAGCGTTGTATGGTTGAGATTTTCTCAGCACCTGCTAACATTCCTTTTATTCTTTCTTTTGCAGTTTGTAGAGACAGGGAACCTTAACGCAGGACATCCAACTGCTAAAGATATCTCTTTGTTTCAAAGAGAAAAGTGGAAGGATAACTCCAAGTTCTCTAAGCAATTCGGTCCAGGCAGGACACGGCTATACAGAAGCAGCGTTGTATGGTTGAGATTTTCTCAGCACCTGCTAACATTCCTCGTTTTCTTTCTTTTGCAGTTTGTAAAGACAGGGAACCTTAACGCAGGACATCCAACTGCTAAAAGATATCTCTTTGTTTCAAAGTGAAAAGTGGAAGGATAACTGCAAGTTCTCTAAGCAATTCGGTCCAGGCACGACACGGCTATACAGAACCAGCGTTGTATGGTCGAGATTTTCTCAGCACCTGCTAACATTCCTTTTATTCTTTCTTTTGCAGTTTGTAGAGACAGGGAACCTTAACGCAGGACATCCAACTGCTAAAAGATATCTCTTTGTTTCAAAGAGAAAAGTGGAAGGATAACTCAACGTTCTCTAAGCAATTCGGTCCAGGCAGACACGGCTATACAGAACAGAGTTGTATGGTTGAGATTTTCTCAGCACTTGCTAACATTCCTCTATTTCTTTTTTGCAGTTTGTAAAGACAGGGAACCTTAACGCAGGACATCCAACTGCTAAAAGATATCTCTTTGTTTCAAAGAGAAAGTGGAAGGATAACTCAAAGTTCTCTAAGCAATTCGGTCCAGGCAGACACGGCTATACAGAAAGCGTTGTATGGTTGAGATTTTCTCAGCACTTGCTAACATTCCTTTATTCTTTCTTTTGCAGTTTGTAAAGACAGGGAACCTTAACGCAGGACATCCAACTGCTAAAAGATATCTCTTTGTTTCAAAGAGAAAAGTGGAAGGATAACTGCAACGTTCTCTAAGCAATTCGGTCCAGGCAGTACACGGCTATACAGAACCAGCGTTGTATGGTTGAGATTTTCTCAGCACTTGCTAACATTCCTTTTTTCTTTCTTTTGCAGTTTGTAAGACAGGGAACTTAACGCAGGACATCTAACTGCTAAAAGATATCTCTTTGTTTCAAAGAAAAAGTGGAAGGATAACCAACGTTCTCTAAGCAATTCGGTCCAGGCAGTACACGGCTATACAGAAGCAGCGTTGTATGGTTGAGATTTTCTCAGCACTTGCTAACATTCCTCGTATTCTTTCTTTTGCAGTTTGTAAAGACAGGGAAGCTTAACGCAGGACATCCAACTCTAAAATATCTCTTTGTTTCAAAGAGAAAAGTGGAAATAACTGAACGTTCTCTAAGCAATTCGGTCAGGCAGACACGGCTATACAGAACCAGCGTTGTATGGTTGAGATTTTCTCAGCACTGCTAACATTCCTCTTATTCTTTCTTTTGCAGTTTGTAAAGACAGGGAACCTTAACGCAGGACATCCAACTGCTAAAAGATATCTCTTTGTTTCAAAGAGAAAAGTGGAAGGATAACTGCAAAGTTCTCTAAGCAATTCGATCCAGGCACGACACGGCTATACAGAACCAGCGTTGTATGGTTGAGATTTTCTCAGCACCTGCTAACATTCCTCGTTTTCTTTCTTTTGCAGTTTGTAAAGACAGGGAACTTAACGCAGGACATCCAACTGCTAAAGATATCTCTTTGTTTCAAAGAGAAAAGTGGAAGGATATAACGTTCTCTAAGCAATTCGGTCCAGGCAGACACGGCTATACAGAACCAGCGTTGTATGGTTGAGATTTTCTCAGCACTTGCTAACATTCCTCTTTCTTTCTTTTGCAGTTTGTAAAGACAGGGAACCTTAACGCAGGACATCCAACTGCTAAAATATCTCTTTGTTTCAAAGAAAAGTGGAAGGATAACTGCAACGTTCTCTAAGCAATTCGGTCCAGGCAGCACACGGCTATACAGAACCAGCGTTGTATGGTCGAGATTTTCTCAGCACTGCTAACATTCCTTTTATTCTTTCTTTTGCAGTTTGTAGAGACAGGGAACCTTAACGCAGGACATCCAACTGCTAAAAGATATCTCTTTGTTTCAAAGAGAAAAGTGGAAGGATACAAGTTCCCTAAGCAATTCGGTCCAGGCAGACACGGCTATACAGAAGCAGCGTTGTATGGTTGAGATTTTCTCAGCACTTGCTAACATTCCTCGTTTCTTTCTTTTGCAGTTTGTAAAGACGGGAAGCTTAACGCTTGACATCTAACTCTAAAGATATCTCTTTGTTTCAAAGAGAAAAGTGGAAGGATAACTCCAACGTTCTCCTAAGCAATTCGGTCCAGGCAGACACGGCTATACAGAACCAGTTGTATGGTTGAGATTTTCTCAGCACCTGCTAACATTCCTCGTTTCTTTCTTTGCAGTTTGTAAAGACAGGGAACCTTAACGCAGGACATCCAACTGCTAAAGATATCTCTTTGTTTCAAAGAGAAAAGTGGAAAATAACTGCAACGTTCTCTAAGCAATTCGGTCCAGGCCGACACGGCTATACAGAACAGCGTTGTATGGTTGAGATTTTCTCAGCACTTGCTAACATTCCTTATTC
>NW_027555182.1:0-9818 GCF_003287225.1 Phascolarctos cinereus
TTGGTTGGCACTATGACATAGTGCCTTTGGGGAGACAGGAGCAGGGTGGGCAGTCCATGGGTTGGAGAAAGCTCCAAGATAGCAGGCTCCTAAGGTGCTTGTCACCTGAATGAGAGGTTTTGGCAGTGTGAACGTGGAAGAGGAAGAGGGAAATCAGAATCATTTGCATTTATATAGCATTTGAAGACTTGCCTCTCCTTTTGCCACATGCCACTTGATCCTTACAATGGCCTCTGAAGTAGATTTTATTATTCTACGTTTCAGAGGTGGCAACTGAGTGAGGCTGAGATAAGTGAAGTGATTTGCCCAGGGTCATACAGCTATGAAGAGTCTGAGGCAGGATTTGAACCTAGGGCTTCCTTTGCCCAAGAAGCACTGGGAGAGAGAGTAGCAATAAGAACATATTCCCAGTCCTGGAGTGTCTCTGAGAAGCTACAAGCAAAGGAAGGCCAAATGGACCAAGGTTGCCAGAGTGACCCACAGAAAGGTACCTGAGGGTCAATTTGAATCAGGAATGGCACTGCTATTTATTGCTTGCCTACACATGGAAGAAATACTTAATACAAATCATTCATGTGTACTCAGTGACTTGAAACAGGACTGAGTAACAATTTTTACTTCCAGTTGTATTCTCCAGGGAGGTGTAGAATTCAACCTCATTAGAAAATAAAGCAGTTTGCAAGACTCAACAATGCATTAGTGTTCCAGTTTTCCCACATTTTCTCCAATGTTTGCCATTTTCCTCTTTTGTCATGTTAGGCAATCTGATACGTGTGATGTGATACCTCAGAGTTGTTTTGATTTGCATTTCTTTAATCAATAGTGATTTAGAGCACTTTTTCATATGACTATAGATGGCTTTAATTTCTTCATCTGGCAACTGCCTTTTCATATTCTTTGACCATTTATCAATTGGTGAATAACTTTTATTCTTATAAATTTGACCTAATTCTCTATATGTTTTAGAAATGAGCCCCTTAAGCAGAGACACTGGTTGTAAAAATTCTTTCCCAGTTTTCTACTTTGCTTCTAATCTTGGTTGCATTGGCTTTGTTTGTGCATATCTTTTCAATTAAATGTAATCAAAGTTATCCATTTTGCATTTTATAATGTTCTCTATCTCCTGTTTGGTCATGAGTTCTTCTGTTCTCCATAAATCTGACAGGTAAACTATTGTGTTGCTCTCCCAGTTTGCTTACAGTATCAGCCTTTATATCTAAATCATGAACCCATTTTGAGTTTATTTTGGCATATGGTGTGAGATTTTGCTCTATGCCTAGTTTCTGCCGTACTCTTTTCCAGTTTTCCCAGCAGTTTTTGTCCACGAGTGGGTTCTTATCCCAGAAGCTGGGGTCTTTGGGTTTATCAAATAATAGATTACTATAGTATCTGTTGTTTTTATGTCTCCTTGCCAACAACTGAAAGAAAAAGTATTGTCCTTAATTAATGAAGTGACAGAGACTCATGGGGAGCTGGAAAAGCTTCAGGAATGGTGTGAACTAGAGCATTCAGAAGGGATGAACCTAATATATCTGCTGATATCTGACATGAGCCATACCCAAAATGAAAGATGAGTATTTCAGTATCATGCAATGGAGGAGGTCATCAGACCCTTGCCCCCATCAGTATTTGAGCCAGTTGCATGAAAAGAACAAAGCCCTTGAATGGAGATAATGGGAGCTCTAAGGCTTTCTTAGCTGTTCTTATATTCCAGTCTTTAGTTTGAGCTCTAAATGAAATGTGGCTCTTGAATTGGATAAAGAATAGAAAAGTATTGCTAGACCTTGTTTTGAAGAAGGTTGTTTCCTAAGTGGACATTGTTATTTGCATTTTTCTCTCCTGTTAGATTGTAAGCTCCTTGGTGGCAGGGACTTTCTATTGCCTTTTTGTATCCCCAGTGCTTTTCCCAGGGCCTGGCACCTAGTAAGTGCTTTTTAAATGCTGATTGATTTCCACGTAGAAACAGAGTGGACCTTCATTCTAAAGGCTGAAGGTTAGGGTAGAGTTTCTTAGCCTGACAGAGCTCTAATCTGTAATAAGTGATTGGATCAGTCTTAGTTTTCACAAAGTTTTAAGAACATGGCCTCTTGTAACCCTTCCCTCTCCTCTTAGCTGAGAGCTTGTTCTCCATCACTCCATTCCTCCCCTTCTCCATGTCTTGAGCCCTTTGACACTATCACCCATTCTTTCCTTTTTTTCCCCAGACTCTGATGAGAGGCAACTCTTCTCAGCAGACTAACTGTTGCTCTCTTTCTTTCCTGTCTCCTGCAGCATTTTGTTCCCTCAGTTATCTCTACCCTGGCCCTGCTTTCTTCAGTGTTTCCCTAGACACTCATCACTTCTTTGCTTTGCACAGATATGCCCCCCTCTTTTCATTTGATCTTACCATCTCTCCAGAGGCCATGCTCCTATGTCTCTCCTCTGTCTCATTGCCAACCCCCAGAAAGGTTCTTGCTACTCATTACCTACATCTCTTATCTCCCTCATGGGTCACAACTCTGCAGTCTTTCTTTCACTCATGTGTAACCTAGAGCTTCACAGCAGCCAGCCCTTTCTCAGTCCTGATTGTCACTCACACTGTCAGCCCCATGTGCACCTTCCTCCTGGGCATTCTCTTCTTGTCCTTCTGCTTGTGGAACTACTTCTTAGCCTCATTTGCTTGCTTCTTCCCCACCTCAGAGTGCCAAGGCTCTGCCCTTTGCCCCCCCCCCAACTCTGTCACTCTCTCTCTCTCCTCAGCCAATAACAAATGCCTGGGGATGGACTGATCCTCACTTCCTCACTCTCCTACTGATTTACCCAATCCTCTGCCAAATCTTAGGCTTTCACCATCTTCACCTCATCTTTTTTTCCTTTGAATTCTCACACAGCCATCACCCTAGTTCAGATCTTTATCTCTTCTCACTTGAGCTATTGTAAAAGTTTCCTGCTTGGCTTCACTCCCTCCTGTCCATCCCCTGGAGGCACAGCTGCCAAAGAGAACTTCCTAAAGTGATATTTGTCCATGTCACTCCTCAAGAAATTGCAGTGACTCCCTGTGAACTTTCTGATCTTTTATAAATCTTCCATGTGGCTTTGAGGGCTCTTCACAGCCTCACCTAACCAACCCTCCTCCCAGCCTCATTTTGTATCATTCCTCTTCCACCATGCTACCCTCCTTCCTGACAGGCATCTTTACTATTCCTTTACCATAGCAGGCCATCTCTTGTGTCTGTTTCTTTAGACTGTTCGTCCCTCGTATCTGGAATATTCTTCCTTTCCTCTACCTCTTGGAATCCCAAACTTTCTTCACAATTCCCACAGAGGCCTCTATGAGAAGCCTTGCCTGATTATGCCCTGCCCCTTAGCTGCTTATGCTGTGGTTCCCATTCTCTTATATGTAATTTTTATCCTATGTAGACCAACGTACACGTGTAGGACATCCATGCATACTTATGTGTAATGCAGAACATTGTTTTACCATTTAGGTAGTAGGGCCCTTTAGGCAATGGAAAGCAGAAGTTGCTGCTTAATCTTGCCCCAGACCCCTTTCCTCCTAAATCTAAACAATAGTGAAATGTACTCCTGCATGGCTTAAGCACAGCCCATACCTCCAAAGCAAATGGATAAGAAAACTTGCAATACAATGGCTTTAGATAATTATGTTTATACCAGAAACCAGGACACCTGGTCTGGTTTGTGTGATCCCTGACCTGTAATGATGGGGTGCTCGGGTGCTTGTGCTTATACTTTTGCCCCAAAATGCCTCCCTAGTCTCAGAAACACTATCTCTATCAACCACTCTCCAGCCCAAGGACGCTGTGCCTAGCAGTATTCATGCATGGGCCTCAGCAAGATCCTTATCTGGCTGCTCAGGTCCTAGCCCTCAGATCATATCTCTGGAAAACTCCAAATTCCTTAGCAAGACCCTCATCTGGCTGCTCAGGAAAGTTTGCAGAGCATTATCATATCTACACAGAGGGAGAAGGGTGTCCTTGACCAGCCAGACTTCAAAGATCCATCCCCCTCCCTGTCCTGTATACTCCCTATATAAACCCTAGCTCAACCCCTGATGGGGCTGCTTGATTTGGATGTGAATATCCCTGGCAGCCACGCGCTAATAAAGTCCACAATTTAAAATTAGCTTGGGTGGTCAACTCGCTCATTTCTCGGTATAACATATGTACATACAATCTCTCTCCCCCACTGGAATGCAAGCTCCAGGGAAGGCAGTGTTTGAGTTATTCCCAGTATCGTGCCTAGCACATAGTAGGTGCTAAATACTTGTTAATTGTCATTGGATTACATTGTTTCTCTTGAAGATTCCCATTTGGACAAGTTCCTTTTCAGCCTTTGCTCTGTTGTAGAGTTACAGGTGCCCGTCTTCATTAGATGGTGCCCTAAATACAGAACTCACATTGGACATATGGTCATAAGAGGCCAGTGTAGCATCCAGTACTCACCCTGTCTGACCCATCACCTTATTGACTTCTGAGGACTCTTACCCTCTAGGATGTCAGGTCTCCCTCCTGTGGCACAGGTGGGACTGTCATGCATGTCCTTATTCCTATCAGTCTTTTGGAGAAGAGCTGTTGAGCTGGTTTGAAGCCTAACATTTCAGGGTCATGTAAGAAATCTTCTTAAAAATGTCTTATGAAATTGTGGTACCCCAATGGAAGTGAATGTTATTATTCTTTATTGTTGTTGAGTCATTTTCCATGGTGTCTGAGGCCAGTTTTGACTCAGCAAAATGAGTCTTCCTGACTCCAGGCTAGGCACTGTGTGTACCATGGCACCCCTCTAGCCTTTCGTATTCTTTAAAAATGACAGCTAGGAAGAATGGGAGGACCATGAGAAGACTTGTAGGAGTCACAACTGAAGCAAGCAGAACCATGTCTCCCACAGTGGGAATGAAGTGAGCGGGAGCCACGTGCTTTTTACAACCAAGGACACTTTTGTTCTCTTTCTTATCTCTAAGAAGCAGTGGTTTGCTGGGCAGGCACACATCACTGAAACCACTTTTGTGGATGATTTTATGCTGTCCCTGTTGTTCCCTTTCATCTCCCGTGCCTGCCAAAGCAAAGCACACTTGTAGCCCCACAGAGTAACACAGTGTATGCCTTATTCCACACTCACAGCCCCCACTCTTTTCTAGAAGGGAGAGGAATGTTTCACCAACAGTACTTCAGAGCGTGGATTGGTCTCTCCTTTGTCTTTCTTCCTATCATGTTTCACATTGTTTTCTTTGTGTACTCTTCTCTTGGTTCTCCTTTTTTGGCTATGTATCTGTAAAAGTCTTCTTTGCTTTCTCCATGTTTTTCATATTTAGGTATAATGTAGTCTAGTAAATTTATAGATTATAGCTTGCTCAGCCATTCCTAAATCAGCAGGCATACCTTTGGTTTCCATTTTTTGTTGTTGTTTTAGCAGAAAAGTACTGCTGCTCATTAGAATTAAAAATCTTTACTTTGTCTTTGACATCCTTGGGATCAAAGTGATATCCCAGCATCAAGGGGCATATATATGACCAGCATTTTCCAATTGCTTTTTAAAATGGAGGGACCAGAGCATGGCTTCACACGGTGCCTATGCTTCTGTCTTCCCATGGCCCCTCTGAAGAGGATCGTTTCTGCCATCTCTCTTATTTGGGCCAGGCAGTTTCCCACCACAGCAGACTCTGCACCAGTGGCTGAGAATGGCCTGGGATTATGTCAGGCCAGTTTAAGGCCCTCCCTGGCCAAATAAGCTCAAACCAGGGGTCATAGTCTGAGCTGAGCAGGGTAACTCCCTCTGGCAATGAGAGCCCTGAAGTAAAAGGTGAAGCTTCCAGGTTGTTTGAACTGCAGTTTCTCTCATACTGCTTTTTGTCTCTTTGGGGGTGGGGGTAGTACATTTGTGTCCATTCCTACTGCTCTTCTCTCTTTTGCTCTCCATCTCCTGGATGATAAGCAAGTTGTTCTTGTCGCTTTGATCATGAGGGAATCAAGAGAGTGGAGTGGGTACAGAAGAAAAGAAGATGTAGCTGCTCAAGTTGAGACTAGAATACAGTGCCCCATGAGGAAGCTCTTGGAACCTCAGTTTCCTCTTGTGTTAAATGAAACAAATGATACTTGCACTGTTTGGCTCATAAGCTTGTAGAGAAAGTGGAAAAGAAGGCAGAAAAGCCTTTCTCTGCTAGGCCCATGGAGCTTCCTGGCTAATTATTCCACAGCTTGAAGGAGTGGACCTTTTAATGTGGTGCTGCAGAATGCCCCCCTTTGAGGCAGAACCATGAGCTCCAGACCCAACAAGACATATTATTGCAGCAGAATTGTGCTTGGAAGCCATCACTAACTCTTCAAGGACAGGTTTTCGAAATGATTTGTGGGTCCTTGAGTGTCTCCTCACAGCCAGTGAAATGAGTTCCCAAGCTGCAGTTGTCCAACCCTTCTGAAACCAGGCTGTGGCTTTCCTGGGCCAGGCCTGTGCATCCTCCCTGGTGGTAATGCCCAGGTGCAGGGCTTCAAGACAGCCCCATCAGACAGGGAGTGAGAAGTCTGGGAGGCCACGATCCTTTTGTCATTGGCAACTCAGTCTATGTCAATCAAAGCCTCTGCTCTAGGCCCTTGGGCCCCCTGGCAGCCTGGCTGGGTTGTGGGGCTTATTCTGCACAATCTCAGGAAGGAATGAGGCAAGCCTGCATTTCCCCAGTGTGCAGTGACAGATGCTGTCATCCTCAAGGCTCTTCTTGGCTGCCTGGCTTGGGAGGATCTTGTGCCTTTGGAATATTCCAGAGGACTGTGCCTAGCCACATTCAGACTTCCAGTCACAGAAGGCCAGGTGCCACAGTACTGGCTACATTCCCAATATGCTGGGGTGAGTGGGAAGATGGAGCCTGTGCTCATATTTTTATTGTATTTATTCAGCTAGGCTACTTGGTGATGTATGACCCATGCCAAGAAGTCTGCTGTCCTTGCAGACCATCAAACATGCCTTCTGACTTCTGCACTGGTAAGGCATAGTACAATAGCAGGTCTGCCATCTCTGCCCTCTCTGACCCACAATGTTTGGGGCAAACAGCAGGAAGAACCAGTTAGCCTTGCTGGGGTAGTTCTCTGGACAGAAAATGGGGGGGAAGAGTCAAGATAGCTGAGTAAAAGCAATGACTTGCTTAGCTCTCCCCCAAACCCTTCCAAGTACCTGTAAAAATGTCTCTAAACAAATTCTAAAGCAGCAGAACCCACAAAAAGACAGAGTAAAACAATTTCCAGCCCAAGACAACCTGGATGGTTGATTGGAAAGGTCTATTGCATCGGGGGGAGAGAAACACAGTTCTGTGTGAGGGCACAGGCAAAATAGGCTTCAGTGAAACTGGAACAGGTCTCAGGGGACTGAATCATGGGCAGCTGATGGTGTGCAGACTTCTCAACCCACAAGTGCCAAGATAACTTAGAAAATCACTAAGAAAGGTCTGTGACTGTGGTAAGAGAGAAGCTTGGTCCCAAGCCAGCCCCAGTCCTGGCACAGCCCCAGAGTGACTGCTGCTTCCAGAAATTTTGGCACAAGACTGAAAAAAGTGGCTGATCAGAGGGGCCTTACAAGGTCTCCTTGCTGCTGGAGGATTCCTTGCTTTGCCTAAGCCTGGATCTGGGTCCAGTTCGGCGTGGCAGTCCTGGGGTGAGGAGGAGTGCTGGTGTGGTTAAGCTTGTAGTGGTGGTAAGAAAAATCCTCCTCACAGTTCCAAGGCAGAAAGAGTGCTTGTGCTCACTCATAGATGAGAGCACAGGCCAGGAAAGGAGTAGACAGCTCACCCCTTATCATACCACCTTGGAAGAACTTAAAATTTACAAGTCCCTAGAAGTACTCTGCAAATAGCTGCACAAAACCCCTGAAGCTTGGGACAGTACATTCTTCACACTGAAGCAGACCCCTACCTTAACAAAGAGTTTATAACTCAAATTGGCTGGGATCGTGAGCAAACCTTGCAAAAACAAGTCAGACCATAGAGTCTTTGGTGACAAAGAAGATCAAAACATACAACTAGAAGAAGACAAAAGTCAAAGCTCCTACATCCAAAGCCTCCAAGAAAAATAGAATTGGTCCCAGGCCATGAAGAGCTCAAAAAGGATTTTGAGAACAAGTAAGAGAAGTAAAGGAAAACTAGGAAGAGAAATGAGAGTGATGCAAGAAAATCATGAAAAACTGGTCAATAGCTTGCTAAAGGAGACCCCAAAAATACTGAACAAAATAATACCTTAAAAAATAGTCTAACCAATGGCAAAAGAGGTCCAAAACCAATGAGGACAAGAATGCCTTAAAAGCAAATTGCCAAATGGAAAAGGAAGTCTAAAAGCTTACTGAAGAAAATACTTCCTTAAAAATTAGAATAGAACAACTGGAAGCTAGTGACTTCATGAGAAATCAAGACAGTAAAACAAATGCAAAAGAATGAAAATTAGAAACAATGTGAAATATCTCATTGGAAAAAAACTGACCTAGAAAATAGATCCAGGAGAGAGAATTTAAAATGATTGGACTATCTGAAAGCCACAATCAAAAAATGAGCCTAGATATCATCCTCAAGAAATTATCAAGGAAAATTGTCTTCATATTTTAGAACCAGAGGGCAAAATAGGCATTGAAGGATCTCTCCTAAAAGAATCCCCAAAGGAATACTTCTAGGAATATTACCAAATTCCAGAATTCCCAGGTCAAGGAGAAAATATTGCAAGCAGCCAAAGAAAACTTCAAGTATTGTGCAAACACAATCAGGATAGCATAAGATTTAGCAGTTTCTACATGAAGGGACCTCAGGACTTGCAATATAAAATTCCAGAAGGCAAAGGAGAGAGGATTACTACCAAGAATCACCTACCTAGTCAAACTAAGTATAATCCTTTGAGGGGAAATGCTATTCAGTGAAATAGAGGGCTTTCAAGCATTCTTGATGAAAAGCCAGAGCTGAAGAAAATTTGACTTTCAAATACAACTGGAGAGAAACATGAAGAGGTAAACAGGAAAGAGAAATCATAAGGGACTTGTTAAGGTTGAACTGTTCGCATTCCTACATGGAAAGATCATGTTAGTAACTCCTGAGTACTTTGTCAGTCTTCAGGTAGTTGGAGGGTAAAAAAAAATTAAATGTATGGACAGATTGACAGATAGAGGGCACAGGGTGATTTGAAGATGAATGAGTGCTGTCTGGAGAATAAAATTATAGGGTGAGAGTGGATTATGCTCGGAGAAGGAGAATGGAAGAGGTAGAATGGGGTAAATTATCTCACATAAAAGAGACAAGAAATAGCCTCTACAGTGGAGAAGAAACGGGGAAGGTAAATGAGAATGAGTGAATGTTATTCTCATTGGATTTGGCTTAAGGAGAGAATAACATACACACTCAATTCGGTATGGAAAGTCATTCTATTGTACAGGAAAATAGGGGGAAAAGGATGAGAGAGTGGGGATGATAGAGGGGAGGGCAGACTGGGGGAAGGGGTAATCAGAAGCAAACACTTCTCTGAGAAAGTACAGGGTCTAAAGAGAGAATAGAATAAGTGGGAAGTGGGATAGGATGAAAGGAAATGTAGTTAGCTTTCCACAGCATGACTACTGTAGAAGTGTTGTGCATAACTACACAAGTATAACCTGTGTCGAGTTGCTTGTCTTCTCAAGGAAGGATGGGAGAAAATTTGGAAACCTAAGTTTTAAAACAAATGTTAAAAAAAATTGTTTTCACATGTAACTGGCAAATAAGATATACAGGTAATGTAGCATAGAAATCTATCTTGACCTTCAGGAAAATAGAAAAGGAAGGGGGGTGGAGGTAGAAGGGAGGGCAGATTAGGGGAAAGGGCATTCAG
>NW_027555183.1:0-9733 GCF_003287225.1 Phascolarctos cinereus
TCTAGAGTTCTTAATCCCACCCTAGTCTGTTTTAGGTTCAAGTGGCTTCCAGACATCAAGGGATGGGTATAGATATTTGTCCCCATCCTCATGTGTGTGGCCTTTAATTTCTTCAAGAGGTGTCTGTTAGAGTCTATTTTGTATATTGCTGATGGAGTTTCAGCATCTTCCTTTTCTTAAAAACGTTATATTAGGTTATTGTCTATTTTTTCTCATAATACCCCAATCTATATCAAATCAAGCCACATTTGTCTATTTGATCTTCTTTGGTCTGTTTGCTACTGAATTATTTTTTCTCGTCTTGCATGGGTCTTACTCTGATGAGGTTTAGATGTTGGATTTTGGTCAAATCAGCCAACATTTTTTCTAAGTCAAAGGCTGATGCCCTATATGAGGGGAGCTAAAACAGCCAATACGGGTCCCTTCCAATGAGCAAGAGATAACTTTAAGAGTATGCTCCTCATTCCAGCTGTAAAAGGTTCTACATCAGGACCATGATATTTAGGGGAATATAAAATGAATTGCTTGGTCATCTCCCTAATATAAACCTGGGATTCTGCCACACTTCTCCAAGGAGCCCATTCTACTGGCTTATCAGTAAGGTATGGCTGAGGATCCCTAGAGGCAGTAATAACCCATTCTAATATAGAGTGTTTCCATTGAATTTTTCTTGTGCAATGCAATCTCTGTCATAAGGCTGTGTGTGTGGTGACACTATTCATCTTTTCAAATAACCTAATTTTATCTGCTACACTATTCTATAACAAATCATCTACCCAGGATGGACTCCAACAGTTGCTAATAGAATCTGGCTACTGGATTCCAGGAGCCAAGATGGCAGGGTAAGAAATAAGTCACTCTTACCTCCCTTAACCTCTGAAAGCCCAGAAAATATCACCTCAAGAAAAACCCTGGAACAGCTGAACAAGAAGAAAGATGGGATGCAGCAGTACAGGAGTCCAGGTAGCTTGAGGGATTAATGTGAAAGGCCCCTTTTTCCCTGGGGGAAAGGGAAGCAATACAGAATGAGAGGTGTCCCAGCAAGCTAGTAGAAAGCCCCACCTCAGCATAGCAGTAGGAGATCCTGAAACCTAGGGGATGGAGCAGGATATGCCAACACCAGGAACCCTGGTGCTTCAGTAAAGGTAGGGGAACCAGTGGAAACCAGCTCAGAAAACTGCCAGGTGCCTTGGCATTCTACAGCAGCATCCCAGTGATTCAGCAAGACTCTGTGAAGCTCTCCAAGGGGCCCCAGGCAGATAAACATCCTGCAACATCCATCTGAAAAGAGCTGAAGAAAACAAAAGGAAAGGAAAAGCAGGCAACCTCCAGGGGCGACTACCCAGTACTACCCCCTCTACCCTAGAGTTCCAGTGTTGCTGATTCCAGCCCAACACCAGGTAAGCTGCCAGAACACTATAGCCTCCAATTGCCAACATTGGAGGCCCAGCACACAAAGCCAGTGACTAGGCCCTAAGCTCCAACACAAGAAGCTTGGGTCAGTGCTCAATCTCTTTAAAGGCCATGAATAAGCAAACACATGAGCAAAAAGAAATATACCACAGATTCATATTATGAGAACAGTGAAGATCAAGGCAGAAATTCTGAAGAGGACAAGATTGTCAAAAACCCACATCTGGAACCTCAAAAGGAAGTATGAACTGGTCTGAAGGCCAAAAAGCCTTCTTAGAAGAGCTCAAGAAGGATTTTAAAAATCAAATGAAACAGGCAGAAGAAAAAATGGGAAAAGAAATGAGAGGTATGCAAGAGAGTCAATAGCTTGGAAAAAGAAGGAAAAATTAACTGTAGAAAACAAGTCCTGCAAAAATACAATTGGGCAAATACAAAAAAGTACACTAAGAAACAAGTCCCTAAAAAATACAACTGGCCAACTAGAAAAAAGTACACTGAAGAAAACAAGTCCCTAAAAAAATACAATTGGCCAAATGGGGAAGGAGGTACAAAATCTAATAGAAGAAAACAATTTTGTTAAAAAAATTAGGATTGGGCAATGGAGCTAATGACTCTATGAGAGAGCAAGAATCAGTCAACAAAAACAAAAGAATGAATACATAGATGAAAACATAAATCCTCATTATTAAAAACAAATGACCTAGAAAATCAGTCCAGGAGAGACAATTTAAAAATTATTGGTCTACCTGAAAATCACAATGAAAAAAGAGCCTGACAGTATCATTCAAGAAATCATAAATGAAAACTTCCCCGAGGTCCTAGAATCAGAGAGTAAAAATAGCCATAGAAAGATCTACCGATCACCTCCTGGAGGAGATCCCAAATTAAAAATGCCAAGGAATGTAGTAGCCAAATTCCAAACTTACCAGGTCAAAGAGAAATATACTGCAAGCAGCCAAAAGAAAACAATTTAAATATCATGGAACCACAGTCAGGATTGCACAGGACCTTGCAGCTTTTACATTAAAAGATTAGGGGGCATAGAATACTATATTCCATAAGGCAAAGGAACTTGGATTACACCAAGAATCAAACTACCTGGGAAAAATAAGCATGATTTTTTTCAGGTGAAGACATGGATGTTCAACAAAATAGGAGACTTCCAAATGTTCTGATAAAAAGACCAAAGCTCAACAGAAAATTTGATCTTCAAATATAAGACTTAAGAGAGACATAAAAAGGTAAATGGGACAGAATGACCCAACGTGTTGTTAATAAGGGCAAACTATTTCTATCCCTATAAGGGAAGATGACACTTGTAACTCTTGAAAACTGTATTGTTATTACACCATGTTAAAGGGAGTATACGTAAAGTAGGTGATATAAGTTGTATTTGATGTAATGATAAAAAAAAATCTAATCAAGTAGTTAAATGGATCCAAGAAAGTGGATGAATATAATCTAAAAAATGTACTGAGAGAAAAGGAAAGGAGGAAGCAGACAAAGGTAAATTATATTATAAGAAAAGGCACAAAAACTTACTACAGCAGAGGGAAAGAAGGGAGGGAGATGAGTATTGCCTGAACCTTATTCTCATCAGATTGGCTCAAGAAGGGAATAACATAATCAGTTAGGTATAGAAATCTAACTTGCCCATAGGCAGTAGGAGGGAAAAGGGGAAAGAAAAGGAAAGGGGGATTGAAGGCAGGGAAGAAGGAGTAAGGGTAAGGGGAAGAAAGAGAAGAGATTAATAAAACGGAGGTAGGACTGAGGGAGGCAGTGGTCAAAAGCAAAACACTAGTGAGGAAGGAAAAGGAGAAAGGCTAAAGAAAAGCATAAATGGGGGAGAAGGATGGACAGGAAGACATAGACAGTAATCATAACTGTGAATGTAAATGGGATGAACTCTCCCATAAAACGCAAACAGATAGCAGAATGGATTAAAAACCATAATAGTACAATATGTTGTTTATAGGAAACACATTTGAAAAAGAATGACACATACAGGGTAACGTAAAAGGCTGGAGCAGAATATATTATGCTTCAACTGAAGTTAAAAAAAAGGGGGGGAGCAATCCTTATCTCAGACAAAGCAAAACAAAAATAGATATTATCAAAAGAGATAAGGAAGGAAACTACATCCTGCTAAAAGGCACCATAGACAGTGAAGTAATATCATTGCTAAACATATATGCACAAATGGTATAGCATCCAGATTCTTAGAGGAGAAGTTCAGGATTACAGGAAGAATTGACAGCAAAACTATACTAGTGGGGACCTCAACCTCCCCCTCCCAGCACTAGATAAGTTCAACCACAAAATAAACAAGAAAGAAGTTAAGGAGGTGAATAGAACATTAGAAAAGTTAGGTATGATAGACCTCTGGAGAAAACTGAATGGGGATAGAAAGGAATATGCTTTTTTCTCATCGGTACATGGCACATACACAAAAATTGACCATGTACTAGGGCATAAAAACTTCACAGTCCAATGCAGAAAAGCAGAAATATTAAATTCATCCTTTCCAGATCATGATGCTATAAAACTTATGTGTATTAAAGGGCCATGGAAAGGCAGACTAAAAATAATTGGAAACTAAATAATCTAACCCTAAAAATGGTTGGGTCAAACAACAATCATAGAAACAATCAATAACTTCATTCAAGAGAATGACAATGATGAGACAACATATCAAAACTTATGGGACCCAGTGAAGGCAGTTCTTAGGGGAAGTTTTATATCTCTAAATGCTTACATGAATAAAATAGAAAAAGAAGAGATCGACGAATTTAGCATACAACTAAAAAAACTAGAAAAAGACCAAATTAAAAATCACCAATTAAACACCAAATTAGAATATTGAAAGCCAAAGGAAAAAATTAATAAAATTGAAATTAAAAAAACAATTGAACTAATAAACAAAACTAAGAGCTGTTTTTTTAGGAAAAAAAAACAATAAAATAGATAAATCTTTGGTTAAGTTAATTTAAAAAAAGTAAGAAGAAAACTAAATTACCTGTATCAAAAATGAAAAGGGTGAGGCCAACACCAAGGAAGAGGAAATTAAAACAATAATTAGGAACTATTTTGCCCAAGTGTATGGCAATAAATTTCACAATCTTAGTGAAATGTATACAAATTTACAAAAATATGAATTGCCCAGATTAACAGAAGAGGAAGCAAAATACTTAAATAACCCCATCTCAGAATAAGAAACTGAACAAGCCATTGATGAACTTCCTAGGAAAAAATCTCCAGGCCCAGATGGATTTACAAGCGAATTCTGTCTAACATTTAAAGAACAATTAATTCCAATATTATATAGACTATTAGGGAAAATAGGTGAAGAAGGAGTCTTAGCAAATTTTTTTTATGATACAAATATGGTGCTGATACCTAAACCAGGAAAAGCCTACTCAGAGAAAGAAAATTATAGACCAATTTCTCTAATGAATATAGATGCAAAAATTTTAAACAAAATACTAGCAAATAGATTACAGCAACTTATCATAGGAATAATACATTATTACCAGGTAGGATTTATACCAGGAATACAGGGCTGGTTCAATATTAGGAAAACTATTAGCATAATTGAGCATATCAACACCAAAACTAACAGAAACCACATGATTATTTCAATAGATGCAGAAAAAGCTTTTGATAAAATACAACACCCATTCCTATTAAAAACACTAGAGAGCATAGGAATAAATGGAGTCTTCCTTAAAATAATAAATAGCATCTACCTAAAACCTTCAGCAAGCATCATATGTAATGGGGACAAGCTGGAACCATTTCCAATTAGATCAGGGGTGAAACAAGGATGTCCATTATCACCACTGTTGTTCAATATTATACTGGAAACCTTAGCTTTTGGAATAAGAGAAGAAAAAGAAATTGAAGGGATTAGAGTAGTTAAGAAGAAACAAAGCTATCACTCTTTGCAGATGATATGATGATATACTTAGAGAATCCTAGAGAATCAGTTAACAACTACTTGAAATAATAAACAACTTTAGCAAAGTTGCAGGCTATAAAATAAATCCACATAAATCATCAGCATTTCTATATATTGCCAACAAAGCCCAACAATGAGAAATAGAAAGAGAAATTCCATTTAAGTTACTGTAGACATTATAAAATATTTAAAGTCTACCTACCAAGACAAACCAGAACTATATGAATCTAATTACAAAATACTTTTCACACAAATAAAGTCAGATCTAAATAATTGGAAAAACATCAGTTGCTCATGGGTAGGCCGAGCTAATATAACAAAAATGACAGCCCTACCTAAGCTAACTTACTTATTCATTGCCATACCCATCAAACTACCAAGAAATTATTTTATAGAGTTAGAAAAAATAATAAGATTCATTTGGAAAACCAAAAGTCCAGAATGTCAAAGGAACTAATGAAAAGAAATGCAGGGGAAGTAGCCTAGCTGTTCCAGACCTTAAATTGTATTATAAAGCAGTAATCATCAAAACCACTTGGTACTGGCCAAGAAATGGAGAGGTGGATCAATGGAACAGTTTAGGTATGCTAGGCATAATAGTCAGTGACTGTAGTAATCTACTGTTTGATAAACCCCAAGATCCCAGCTTCTGGGATAAGAACTCATTCTGACAAAAACTGCTGGGAAAACTGGAAAAGAGTATGGCATTAACTAGGCATACACCAAAATCTCACACCATATATCAAAACAAAATTAAAATGGGTTCTTGATTTAGATATAAAAGCTGATAGTATAAGGAAACTGGGAGAGCAATGAATAGTTTACATATCAGATTTATGGAGAACAGAAGAATTCATAACCAAACAAGAGATAGAGAACATTATGAAATGCAAAATGGATAATTTAACATTAAATTGAAAGGTTTTTGCACAAAGAAAGCCAATGCAACTAAGATTAGAAGGAAAGTAGAAAATTGGGAAAGAATTTTTACAACCAGAGTCTCTGATGAGAGCCTTATTTCTAAAATATATAGACAATTAAGGCAAATTTATAAGAACACATGTCATTCCCCAATTGATAAATGCTCAAAAGGTATGAACAGGCAGTTTTCAGATGAAGAAATTAAAGCCATCTATAGTCATATGAAAAAATGCTCTAAATCACTATTGATTGGAGAAATGCAAATCAAAACAACCCTGAGGTACCTCATCACACCTATCAGATTGGCCAACATGACAAAACAGGAAAATGATAAATGTTGGAGAAGATGTGGGAAAATTGTAACACTAATGCAGTATTGGTTGAGTTGTGTAATGATCCAACCATTCTGGAGAGCAATTTGGAACTACGTCCAAAGGGCTATGAAAATGTTCATACCCTTTGACCCAGCAATACCACTTCTAGGGCTATATCCCAGAGCTCTACAAATGGGAAAAGAACCCACATGTACAAAAATATTTATAGCAGCTCTTTTTGTGATGGCAAAGGATTGGAAATTGAGAGGATGCCCATCAATTTGGGAATAGCTGAACAAGTTGTGGCATATGAATGTAATGGAATACTATTGTGCTATAAGAATGATGAACACGCTGACTTCAGAAAAACCTGGAAAGACAAGTATGGTCTGGTGCTGAGTGAAGTGAGCCAAACCAGAATAATGTTGTACAAAGTAACAGCTACTTTGTGTGATGACTAATATTGGTAGAGTTAGTTCTTCTCAGCAATTCAAGGATCTAAGACATCTCCAAAGGCCTCATGATGGAAAATGATATCCACATCCAAAGAAAGAACTATGGAGTCTGAATGCAGATCAAAGCACACTATTTGCTATTTTTACTTCCATTGTGCCTTGTTTCCTCTTTCTGGTGGTTCCTCCTATTAGTTCTAATTCTTACAACATCACTAATGTGGAAATATGTTTAATAGGAATGTATATGTATAGCCTATATCAGATTGTGTACCACCTTGGGGAGGAAGGAAGGGAAGGAGGGGGAGAAAAATTTTAAACTTAAAATCTTATGGAAGTGATTGTTGATAATTCAAAATCAATTAAAATTTTTAAAAAAAGGAATCTAGCTACTAAATTCATTAACACTCCTCTTGCATAACCTCTGTGGCTCATAATATTTTGTGTTGGGGGAGGTGGACTATTTTCATTCCTCATATACTTCTGCTTTATCCGGCTATCTAATACTGTTCTAAGTTGGTATAATCGGAAAGGGTCCACATATTCTATCTCTCCCTTAAATTCAGATGTTACCTCCCACTCCTTACCTGATTCCATTTCCTCTGTGGCCATGTCTCCAGGTCCCAATTCTTTGCTGTTAACAACTGCTCCAATCTTAACTTTTGGTATTTGATGTCCTCAAGCCCTCATATAATATAATACAGTATGTGTTTTTCTCCTCTTTCAGTCTTTTCAACCATATCCTTCATTAACTGGGAGGCAGCAGTTCACATATCTCATCCTAGCCCTAGAAGTTTTTTCCAGTTTATACACTTGAGCTTCAACAGCTAACTATTGCTCAGTGACACTGCACAAAGCAATTTATTATTACTACAATTAACTATTGCTACCCTAGTCTAATTGCCACCAGCATACAAATATATCTCAGTTAACTCAACACTTGTAGCTTCTTTAGGACTTCCCCCCACTCTCTAGGTGACCCACCTGAATCTATTAATTAAGCCATTGGGACCCACATTCCTGTGGACAGCCATCCAGGGATCTCCCCAGTACTTTCCTCCCTTCCTCTGTCCATTTACTAGAAATTCTACTAATTAAACCAATTTTTCAGACTAGCTGCCTGTGATACAGGAATTCAGAAGAAAGAGGCACACAAAGTCAGGGTGATTAAGCCAAATTTTATCAGGGGACTTACTTACAGGAGCCCCTCACAGTTAGTACATTGCTAAGACAGCAAGCAAGCAGTGTATATGCATTGAAGTCCAATGAGAGGCTTGATTCTCAAGTTGTTTATGTGTCTTACTGAAATTGCTTAAAGAGGGAGTTAGTTGAAACATTCAGGATATATGGAGGCATATGTGGCCAAAGGAGCAAGATATATAAATGTTCAACCAAAAGAGAGATGGCTGTTAGCTCACATCATTCTTGACTTAACAAGAATACTTATGAGTTTCTCATTCCTAACAGTATCCATAATACATTTAACCTGTAATGCTGCTAGCTGCAACTGTAATCCATTTAGGACATACACTCTTAGAAGAGAAGATCAAAGACTTTCTCTCTATACTCCAAGTTATCAGGGATCCTAATAAGAATCAGAAGAAGAATGAAAACAGTAGAGGTGGTTGGTATATTTATGATCACGCTAAAAGGTACTGAGCCAGCTATTTGTTGACCTGGTACCAACAAAAGATAGACTATTTTCTTCTTAGTGTATATGCTTAAAGACATATAAAAGCTTCCCAAGACTTAAAGTGGGTGAATACTGTCTATTTCTTTTCATTCACATGGACATAAATAAAATCACCAGAAGAAAGTTAAAAGCCTTGCCATTCATTACAAAATATTGAAACTTTGAAGCTCATAGGGGAAGAAGTGGTGTTGTCTCTAAGCAAAAAGGAACTATTCAATGTGTAAATGAATTAATGAGTAAATGAAGCATTTATTACGTGCTTACTAAGCACAAAGCTTTGTTAAGCAATAGATAAAATAGAAAATTAAAGAGCTCACATTCTAATGAGGAAGACAACACATATGAAAGGTTTCTACTGTAGGTCAGACTAAAAGATCCTACAGATTTTAGGGTGCAGCAGCAAAACTGATATTAGTGCCTTCCCTTTAAAGTCACATCCACTGATAAAATGATAGCAGTTTCTGATATCAAACCATTTAGAAGTGCCGATGACATAAGTGGCAAGAACTTTCTTTTCTGAGTCTTCAGCAGCTGAGGCTATAGCATTTTAAGGAGAAGTTCCCAGGCTGCATCTTCAAAGGGGTTGTTTCCCAGGATAATGGTTAAAGTTACTGTGCTGAAATGACTACTATTCCCAAGATTCATAATCCATAGGATCTGAGAGGAGATAATGGTCAATGTGGTGGTGGGTATGGTTTGACCTAACTGGTTTACACACCCTACTCAAAGAGACTTGATTTTTAGCTAAGTTGATTTGCCAGCCCTATAGGTGATAGCTGGCAGTTGACAGAAACTTTTGGCCCTTTTGCCACAGGAACCCACTTCAAAAATATGACTGCAGGATCTGGGCTAGAAGTAAAATCTGTGGTCTGGGAGTTGCTGCATTCCCGAGGCTCTTCTGTCTTTACCTGTTGTTATCAAATATATGTGAGCTATTTGGTATGGGGAGGATGGTGGGCTCCCCAGTGATTTTTCCATCAAT
>NW_027555184.1:0-9729 GCF_003287225.1 Phascolarctos cinereus
GTAAAAGGCTTTAAATGACAAATAGAAGAGCTTATATTTGACCCATTTTTCTTCTATTTTTTTTCAATTAATGGAAATCTATCTTATAAGAACCCTTAGATATAGATATAGATATAGATATAGATATAGATATAGATATAGATATAGATATAGATATAGATATAGATATAGATATAGATATAGATATAGATATAGATATAGATATAGATATAGATATAGATATAGATATAGATATAGATTAGATATAGATATAGATATAGATATAGATATAGATAGATATAGATATAGATATAGATATAGATAGATAGATATAGATATAGATATAGATATAGATATAGATATAGATATAGATAGATAGATATAGATATAGATAGATATAGATATAGATATAGATATAGATATAGATATAGGTATAGATATAGATATAGATATAGATATAGATATAGATATAGATATAGATATAGATATAGATATAGATATAGATATAGATATAGATATATTTAAGGAAAACAAATTCTTTCATGAACCATGTCCCATGACTTTTGAAGTTTTGCCATAAATGGAAATTTCAGCTAAAATTATTTGGTTAAATCAAGTATTCCTGTACATGCCTTCAAGGAAACATACTATAATTAGGGGTTATTTATTTGAACATGACCAGAAGTTGGAATTTTTTTATAAATATGTACTGTTTTAAAGTGGATCACTCAATGTATGATGCATGTATTAGGGTCCATCTTTGTATGAACAGCGTTCTGTTATTGATTTCTTAATGGAATATTATCCTCCTGATGGTGGAATGAATGTCAAGTTGTGAAGTATGAAAACTGGGGTCTAATTTTCCTGTTTTTATTTGAGTTTTTTGAACATGAGAGTTGGTCAATGTTCCAATTTTGATTTTATAATATTAGAGATATAAAGGTTGAGTTAACTTGCATTACTTGACCTGGTTATCAGCAAGATCATTTAAAATTCTGCTAAGATTAATTTTATAGGAAACATTTAATGAAGAAGGAAGATCGCTCTCCACAAGGTGTTTTGAGAAGACAGTCTGTTGGAGATCACTTGGCAATACTGCAATCAGTAACTTCGTCAGGTGATGTCCTGAACAGCAGACAGCTCTTCGAGAAGAGACTTCTGAAGCCTTAAACACACAATTTATTTTTACTTTTTCCCTTGGGGCCTCTGTATCTGTATTTACTAAGGGATACTTACACTTTTGAACTGTCAATGCTGTTCTCTTTCCCCCGTCCCATATTGTTATAAGTCCCGAAAACCCCTTGATGAATTGTTGATGATATCAGATAGTGATGCATTGAGAAGGCTACACCTGTCATGAGAATCAGATGGGGGAATGTGACAAATGATTTTTCTTAGTAATCATTATCTTGGAAACTCAGAGCTTCCCTATTCCCTTTTCTTTCAAAGTTCAGTCCTCCTTCAAAAGGACATTATGATGTAATATAAATGGGTCTATTCCTGCTCATTATGTTGCCTGGACAAGTCTGGAAAAATGCTGATTCTCCCCTATATACTATAGGATATATACTAGTGTAAATGCATGTATACATTCTCTAATAAAGATCATGAATTCATTTACATTTAAAAAGAAAAATAGCATAGTAAAATTCTTAACAGTAAACATATCCTTGTGGTATAAAAGGAAATCAAAAAAAAAAAAGAAAAAACACCAACAAATCAGATGTTATGATATGTACAGTGTCACCCTCACTGGCAAACTCCAAAAGACTCAAAGGAACCAAAATTGTTGTTTTTCTTCCTTCTGTCAGTATCCCCATGCCAAAAACACCCTTCTTTTTTTTTTTACTCTTCTTATTTTTCACTATTAGGAGACACCCTGTTTTCCAGAGCTAAGGACCAACAAGAAAGCGTTGTCTTGAGATTCAAGTAACATAAGTCCTTTGTGCTCACCCTCTGCATGAACTCTGTTGCAACTAAATCACAGAACTGATGATTCCTAAGTTCCAGCAAGCACCAACAGGGCCAGGCATTAAGCCCTGCTATTAATGGACTTTTTATCACTAGGCAACGTTGCCTCTCTACTATTGCTGCACTGCATTGTTTGATTCTTTGTCTAGCCACAACTACATTTCTCAAGGTTTAGCATCACTGCCTTGGATCTCTCCCTAGAGGAAACCTCAGCTCAGGTAGTTTCCATCCTCCAGTGGAATATAGAAAGTTTTTTGCTTATGACCACTGGTTTTGCTTTTATTTAATTTTATTTTTCGGAGTTAACTCTGATTGTGATCACCTGAGTGAGCTCTTTAGTATTTTTAGAGTTAACAGCAGTTGTAAAACACTTATAACTCTTCAGTCATTTGTTTTCAGAGTTGATACTTCATACCAGAGTGAAAATACACATAATAATAATAATGTTTTACATTTATATAAAATTTACTCTGTACCAGGCACTACGCTAAGTGACTTACAACTATTTCACTTAGTCCTCACAACAAACCTGGAAGGTAGGTGCTGGTATTATCCCTATCATACAGATCAGGAAATTGAGGTAAATGAAAGCTAAATGACTTGTCAAGGGTAGTAAACTAAATGACTGTTAACAGGTAGTAAGTGACTGAGCTCAGATTTGAATTCGGGTCTTCCTAACTCCAGGCTGAGCACTCTATCCACTGTGCACCTTGCTTCCTCAGATTCATGTTGAAAACTTCAGGTTCTGAAGACAGAATTTGAAAATTAAGGACATTTAGAACCAATTATATGCTAGAAAATGTTTCACAAGCATCCTTCGACCCCCCCCAAAAAATATGCACTTAGAAAAGTTTTAAATTTAATGTGCAATACTAATATTTTTTGCATTACTTTTTAGTCCAGAAAATCAACAGCAAAATAAATAAAAACTGAGGCTATTCTCTGCTAACTCCATTTTCCTCTCTCTTTCATTTCATATCATTAATATGCCATAAACAATTATGTCCTTTAATCCTGTCTCATCTGATAAGGTCATTTTTTCTCAATCCCTATTGTTTTTGACCTCTCTTTTGCTTTGACATGACCTCTCTTTTCTCCTTGTTACCTTCTTCTTTCTAAGTTTATGGGATACCACACTCTTGGTTCTCATCCTACTTATCTGAGTTCTCTTCTCCTCCCCTCTTTGCTGCATCATCATACAGATCATGTCTTCTCATCATGGAATTACACGGGATTCTGCCCTATGCTCTCTTTTCTTTGTCCATAATATGTTATTCGAACATCTCATGAATTCTCACTGATTTAACTATTGTTCAGCTATTCAGTCATGTCTAACTCTTCATTCTCCATCAGCATAGCACACCAGATTCTTCTCTGCTATCTTTCGAAGTCTCTCCAAGTTGTTACTTATTGTTTATGCGACAATATCTATTCTTCTCAGTCTCTGTCATCCCCTATTCCATTTGCTCTCAGTCTTTCCCAAGATCAAAATGTTTTCCAATGAATACCATCTACTCATCATGTGGCCAAAGTATTTAAGCATCACCTTTTGTATTTGACCTTACAGGGAAAAGCTTGAACTAATATCTTTAGATATTGATTGATTTGGCCTCTTTCCTATTCAAGGGACTCTCAAAAGTTCCTGAGACTCCATGAAACATGAAGAAAAATGCAACAAAATCAAGAGTAAAGAAATAGGAGAAAATGTGAAATAGTTAATCAAAAAAGCAACTGACCTTGAAAAGAGATTGAGGGGAGATAATTTAAGAATTATTTGACTACCTGAAATCCATGATTAAAGAAAAAGACAGGAATATAATTTTGATATTATGTGAGATCTGATTGAAAAGAAGCTTGAGATTCCCTCCAATTAAACTTCATGATCTTCTGATATATGTATGAATATACATGGGATATGCATATATATATATATATGTGTGTGTGTGTGTGTGTGTGCGTGTGTATATACCTATGTGTATATATATACATATGTATGTATATATGTATATATATATATATATATATATATATATATATACACACACATACACACATGTAGATCTGCATATATACACATGGGGAGGATCATCTACATAACATAGATATGTAAATGTAAAAACACATATACATATATATGTATATATATATATATTTTAAACGTACATACAGATAGGTATGTTTACCACATGCATGTGTATGAAAATGCTATGGGATACATAGCAAATGTTCAATAATTCCTGATCTGTCTCATGTTTGACTACAGAAAAATTAGTCACCATGGGAAAAACATGTAAACCATTAAAAGGATACATTTTCCCTCAGTACATGCAAGCAGCATAAATAGGAAAGATTCTCAAGAAAACAAAGGAAATTAAATAGATAGATAGATAGATAGATAGATAGATAGATAGATAGAGAGAGAGAGAGAGAGATGGATAGATACATGGATAGATAGATAAACAGATAGATAGATAGATAGATACATAGGAAGGGATAGAGGTTCACTGTGAATTGGGAAGAAACCAAAGACCTTAAAACTTTTTCAGTGTAATTCTTCATCTGTTATTGTAACTGGTCTCCTTGTGTTGGGTGTTCTTGAGCTCCCTCTCTAACTCATTCTCCACATGGCCTATCTGAATGAGAAGGTTTATGTCTGGTCTCATACTTCTTTTTCTCTACATGGCTGTGTTCTCGGCTTTAAGGAAATTCATTTGCAGGTGCAGCATGTTGTCGCTGTTGTCCGTGGAGATGGTGAATCGGCCTCTCACACACTCTGCATAGTATGTGGTTCTTCCATCATTCCAAATAGCTGCCACCCACTCTGGCCCCTTTTCTGGAGACTGGGAGACTCAGTTCATGCTTTAGCTGCTAAGGTGAATTCAGAAGCTTTGTAGGAAAGGCAAAGATCCTCCAGGCTGTCTCATATAACCCCCAGGCTCTAACAGAAGGAATGCTTCTCACCTGACTATTCCTGAGTCGCTATGATGTGGAATTAACACTGCATGATTGGAGAACTGTGACTGTTATCTGAATTTAAACAGAGGTGAGGATATTCTGTCCTGTCATATGTTGATGTCACATGTCCCTGCCTTTTCCTTTTACGGTAGATTTCTCTGATCAGAGCAAGTGGTCAGTAAAAGACATCAGAACAATATAAGTATGTGAGATCTGGCTGTTTTGATCTGAATTTGTAGTCATCCCATGGCCTAAGTATAAAATTAGTTTTTGAATTTATCATATGTAAAAGATTTAATTTCTGGAGTATAATTAGAGAAGGATAAACAAGCTTGTAGAACAAGACTGTGTATCCATTCAGTTGTGAGGTTAAAGTTCGGAACCTCTTTGGTTGAAGGCAGTTCTTTACAAGAACCCCCCTCTCCAATGTAACCACCTCAGAGGTCTTTGCCACCCTTTTCTACTGCCCACTCCTTTATAGGAAAAATTTTCTATCTCAATATCCTTGGGAGACAAGTTCTATGGCCACTGTATAGGTAAAGACCCTTTCCAGGGAAGGGATTGTAAATGTCTCTGCTGGTCTGTTGACTTGCACCACCTGTAATGATGCCTACACTGATGTGTCCTCAGAACTTTACCTCTGCCAGCTGTATCACCTGTTCTGAGGGAACACTCCCTACTTGCACCTATGACCAAATTCCTCCTGCCACTCTCCTAGTAGGTATTTCTCATTTTACCTTCTCTTCCTAGTTGACACACAATGTTACTGCCCCCTTCTAGCTGCAACACTCTTATTGATCTTTTGAAAGTTTCTCTTTACCTGTAATATTGGCATGTAATCATACTGATCCATGGGGCATCCATGCTCAGCATCTTTTATAAACAGGTCCCATCTGTACCCCTAAGGATATTCTTCCTTTATGATGGGTGGGCCAGGCGGTGAGGATTGTGGGGAACAAGTAAAGCAAAATGCCACTACTTGGCAGGACCCCAGGACTGTTGTTCTGGCCACCTGGTGTTTAACACCTTATAAGGATTTTGGTGTGTTCTCCCTTGGATTTTTGGCACCTCCTCTGACCATTTTCAATATTACTACACCCAGTACCTCCACTCTAACAAGAGTGAAGTGTGGGTTCTGGGACAATATTCTCTGGTACCTTAAAAGGGAGCAGAGTATCTCATGCCTTGGTATGGACATTTACAACATGAGTTCATTCTTTCAGATGTGACAGGGACCATTCATCAATTGGCAAATGACAGAGCTTATAGGCTCTGGGATATTCAGCAACCTCTGTATTCCCTGGCAAATGTGGTCCTGGATAATCAGATAGCTTTGGATTATCTACTTGCTTAGTGGAGGTGTCTGTGCCCTGGCCAACACCTCCTGCTGTGTGCATATTAACAACTCTCAATAGGTGGAGCTCAATAGGACTAGAGAAAGTCACCTGGATGTGAGACATCCATAACAACCCTTAGTCCACCAGTCCATCCTCTTCTTGGGGATCCTGGCTTCTTTCTATGTTAACTACTATTCTTGTCCCACTCCTGATTATATTCCTTTTACTTCTTTTTGGCCATTGTCTGCTTAATCTCCTTGCCAGATTTGTCCCCTCTAGGCTCAGTGGCCTCCACTTCCAGATGACTGCTCAGACTGGGTACCAACATCTGTTAGAGACCACAACCCACCACCTCTCGGACCTGGCATCAACCAAGTTTCAGACACTGGCTATAGAACTGACGCCTTGACCAAAGGGACCCCAGGAGGCAAGGACAGATCTATGCCCAAACCCAGCAGGAAGCAGTTTCAGAAGCTGAGACCATCGTCCCTAACCCCAAAAGATTTTGGTCCCACCTGTCTAAGGGGGGAATGATGAGGTGCTTGGGTTCTTATGTTTGGGTGCTTGTATTTGGACCCCAAATGACCCTTTTCACAGGTGGGAGTAGCTTCATTGATTCAGGTTTCCCATGGGCTGGGACAGCTGTAGTTTGTTCCCCTTGTCTTTCAGTTCTGTGGTCTGCCCCTCTGCCCCATGGCACTTCTCCCCAAAAAGCTGAACTCATTGCACTGACTTAAGTCTTATGACTAGATACTGGGAAATCAGCAAGTATTTATACTGATAGCCGTCATGCCTTCGCCACAGCCCATGTTCATGCTGCCTTATACCTTGAACTTGGTCTCCCAACCTTGGCAGGAAAAACTATTAAGAACAAGGAGGAAATTCTGGCCTTATTAGAAGCTGTCTGGCTACCCCCTAAACTGTCCATCATTCATTGCTGTGGTCATCAGTCTGGGGACTGTCTAGAAGCTGTGGGAAATCTCACAGCCAATGCAGCCGCGAGGCGGCCCTGGAAGTTCTACCTGACTCTTGTGTTACCCCCTTATGTCCTGTTGTCAAGGCACTCCCACCCTCCTACTCATCCTGGGATGATTCATTTGCAAAGCAAAAAGGGGCAGTAAGACGACCTTGGAGGTGTGTCCTCCCTGAAGGACAAGTCTTGGTCCCAGAAGCACTGGGAAGAGAATGGGTCACATGGTTACATCAGATTACCCACCTAGGGGCACATAAAATGGACCTACTACTAAGAGACAGGTATTTTATCCCACACTTGGCCAATCTCCTTACCAGTGCAACTGCCTGGTGTCAGACATGTGCACAAGTTAACACAAAACAGGGAAAAATTACCCCATGGGGATCAGGCTACAAGGTTTGCAGCCAAGAGAATATTAGGAAGTTGATTTCACAGAAGTGAAGCCCCCAGCAGCAGGCCACAAGTATCTTTTGGTTTCTGTGGATACTTTTTCAGGGTGGGTGAAGGCATTCCCTGTAAAACATGAAACAGCCATAGTAGTAGTAAAAAAGATCCTGAAAGACCTCCTCCCACACTTTGGTCTCCCTATTGGGCTATCTTCTGACAATGGAGCAGCCTTTATTGCAAAGATATCTCAGGGAATAACAAAAGCCCTGGGAGTGGAGTGGAAATTGCATTGTGCCTACCATCAAGAGCTCAGGGCAAGTAGAAAGAGCCAACCTAATACTCAAGGAATTCCTCACTACATTGGTCCTAGAAACTCAGGAAAATTGGGTTACTCTCCTTCCACTGGCTTTGCTCCATAGCCAGTGTACCCACAACAGACTAGGGCTCACACCCTTTGAAATCCTGTTCAGCAAAACCCAGCCAATTCTTCCCATTATACGGGAAGAACTCTGGATGGATGTCACTAATTTTTCCCTAATTAAGTTCCTGCAGGTGCTCCAGGACACACCGAGGATTCTCCTGAAATCTGAGAGGCCCTCTAGTTCCCTACTTCTGACCCTGCGCATGCTTTCAGCCTGGGAGACTCAGTCCTGGTCAAGAAGTACACTGCCTCTGGCCTGGAACCTAAGTGATCCTGACCAATCCAACAAGCCAAAAAGCTGGACTCTATCCCTGTCTGTCTTCAATACTCAAGAATGAAGGTGATGGCTCCATCTGTAGGAGAAGAAAAATGGGAAGCCATACCAAGTCCAAATCCACTCCAAGTGCATCTGAGTCATCTACCACCTTCATGACTCTATTTGTTTTCCTCTTCTTGTGTGAGGAACATTCAAATCCTCATGTTCCTCAGTACCTATGGACAGTTAGGTCTAATCTCACAAAGAAGATTAGATAGATAGATAGATAGATAGATAGATAGATAGATAGATAGATACATAGATAGATAGATACATAGAAACGTAGATAGATAGACATACATACAGACAGAAAGGGATAGATGTTCACTGTAACTTAGAAAGAAACCACAGATCATGAAAACTTTTTCAGCCTGATTCTTCAAATTTTTCAGCCTCATGCTCCAGCTGTTCTTCTAAGTGGTCTCCTTCTGCTCTTTGTTGTTGACTTCCGTCTCTAAGTCACTCTCCATGTGACCTGTCTGAATAAGGAGTTTTATGTCTGGTCTCATACTCCTTTTTCTCACTGTGTCTCTTGCACAATAGTACGAGGCTGTGTCCTCAGCTTTAAGGGAATTCATTTGCAGATGCAGCACGACCTTGCTGTAGTCTGGGGAGATGGTGAATCTGCCTTTCACAGAGTCTGCATAGAATGTTTTTCCTACATTACTATAAATAGATGCAAGCCACTCCAGCCCCTTCCCTGGAGGCTGGCAGACCCAGCTAATCTAACAGATGCTGAAGGTGAATCCAGAAGGTTTGCAGGAGAGGAAAAGAGATCCTCCAGCCTGTCTCACATCACCCCCAGACTCTACCAGCTGAACATCCCAATGGACACCTGCAAACAGAGTCATTTAAAACAATAGTCACATAAATACACCCCTTCAAAGAGTGTACCCTTGGTCAAAAAACAAACAATATACAAAACTACCTTGTAAAAAAGTCAGAATGAAAATTCCATTCAGTCCAATACTCATTGTTCGGGCCTCACAAGGTCAGTCCTTAGTAGAGAAAGGCCACACAGAAGAAAAGCTCCTCTTCCAGAGCTGCAGACATCGGTTTTTTCTGCTTTTCATCCATAGAGGGAGGAGCACAATTTGCATGTCTTCCTCTGTTTAGTGTGAGGAATAGCAACTGCTTCCCACTGTGGTGAGTCCCCTCCCTGAAATGCAGAGAAGTTTCCCCCAAAATTAGTTCTAAAATCCTGGGGAAGGTTAGTGACACTGAGAATCCAAATATTATTGGTAAGGACTCAGTGTCTATCCTTCTCCATCACTCCAATCTACCTTCAATACCAAGAGATTGCTCAATAGGCTTTCTATGTTGCTGTTATTTTTCCAGCTTATCTCAATGCCATTTCTAATTAGGAAAGCACTCTAAGCTTTCGTCATTT
>NW_027555185.1:0-9724 GCF_003287225.1 Phascolarctos cinereus
ACTGTGGTAGATAACTACACACAAGTATAGGATAGAGGCCCTACTGAAAAGAATCTTAAGATCTGGGAGGACACAAGATGGGATCAATAAACATATCTGAAAGAACACACAACGTAAGATGCATATGTATAATTCAGGCTTAGATTGAATTGTACAGACTGTAAGAACTAAAAGGTCACAGGGATATGGCACCTAAATTGTGATTCAAGGGTGGGTGAGATTTCTGCCAGTGGAGTTGAAGTGAAGTGAAGAAAAAAGAAGAAATATTCCAGAATGGGGAATTTCTGGGAAGGATGGGGAAAGTTAAATCATGATTTTGGCAAAAGTCAAAGGCAGTATTAGATTATGCTAGAAGAGCATATTGGGCTGAAAGCATAGAGGGCTTTCATTGGCAGGCAATGGAATGAATACATCTTGTTCATAAACATGAGGAGACTCTAGAGCAGTTGGAACTAGGGCTAGTCCTTCACATGTTTTAGGAAGGAGAAAGCAGAGCTCATAGGAGGGGGTACTCTGACAAATCCACTGGCAATTGGGTGGTGTCGATATCTTTGAGTCAATGGAGATTTCAAGTAAAATTTTGTAAGATGGTAGTAAAAAACAAAATAATTCCATCCGAGCCAGACTCTCACCAGCACATATCCGTTTTCCTGAAAGAGACAAATATAAGGATTTGATATTTGTAAACTTCTAAGTCATCTAGGCCACTTCTTTGGACTTACAGGTAGCCCACTAACACTCAGTGCATTAGGTAAAAAACTGTGCATTCCTTTCCTCTCTGGTCCTTGACTCCTTTGAAGAGCCAAGACAGAGAGAAAAAGCCCTCCTGTATGCTCTCCCTCAGTCAATCTCCCCTGAGCCAGAGCAAGTTCTGGGATTTATATTCAGAGGAAAGGAGTCATTGTCTTAGGGAGAAACAATCCCTCATTTTAGTCTCAAGGAATAACTTTGTGAGTACCCACAGTGACTGCAATGAGGAAAGGTGACAGAAGAATGATGAAAGCTCCTTTTGGGAATCATCTATCACCGTTCTGGACAGAAAACACCTCTGGAGTCTACCCCACAGCTTCATGGCCATCCAGCCACTTGTCTTAACTACTCACTCCTAGCTCTAACCCAGTATTAGAACCAATTGAGCAGGGCATTGGAGACCACAATATCAATGATAGTTAGCTGCCTGCCAACATTCTTGTCTGCCAGCGCCAGAAGGGGCTATCGGCACCATTACCTAATAACCAGTAGGTTCCCCCAAGACTTGAAGGTGAAAGGACAGACCATCAGTTATAATTCTGTACCAAAGATCCTTATTAAAATATACATAGCTTGGGAAGGGTTCCATGCTCATGTGTCCTAGTCAGAGTCACATTTCTATAAAATCATAAACTCTAAGATTAGACCTTCAGTGACCTTAGCCATAATGGTACCTGAGTAATAGGCCTTAAGATAACCCATCCCATTCCTTGGCTTGATAAAATACAAGATTATACCATGCTAACACAAAAGCCTGGAAGATTTATCTGAGAAGTAGCTCCTGGTTGACAGTGCCTTGGAGGATGGTTATTAATGTGGGGGGGGGGGGGTTTGCTGTCACTCTGGATGCAGAACAGAGTGGCCACTATCTCAGTTCTGCCTCTTTTTTGGAACAGCTACTCTGAAACTCAACTGATTTGTTGATGAACCTAGGCCTAAGGAGAATTAGAAGAATGATTTACTATGTCTTCACCCTACTCCCTGGTTTATAAATTGGAAGGACCATAATGGTCACCTAGACCAACCCAGTTTTTGGCATATTAGGTAACTGAAGCCCAGAGAAATGAAATAATTTGACCAAGGTCACACAAGTAATAAGGTCCTCTGAGTTATCAATCCATCTTTAATGTACATATTTAGATGAATGTCTTACCTGTTGAAAAAGGCATGAAATAGTCGCTCTTCTTAAAGTTGCCACTTTCATCCAGGAAGTGACCTGGGTCAAACTGGTCTGGATTAGGGAACTCTTCATCATCATGCAGAATAGAAGACAGCAATGGCATGATGGTGGTTCCCTGAAAAAAGAGATACAAATAAATAATTAGAAAATAAGAACCATAGAATGTGGAGCTGAAAGAGAATTTAGAACTATCACCTAGTCAAAACCCCTGATTTTTAAGTATGGAAAGAGCCAATCTTTTTAAATAGTTCTGCTGATAGTAAGTTAGAAAGTCTACAACACTATTATGAGAGATGAAACTGAATTTTGACACTTGAGGAGCAGAATCAGTACTGATGAGTAAAATACACAAGGAGGCAGATTTCAGTTTTAAAAAGTTAATAAAGTAGCTTTCAATCATTAGATCTATCAAAAGAGGAAAGAGCTGCTTGGGTGGACAATAAGCACACAATCATGGATAAGATAAGCAGATTCCAGATGATCTGAAGAGACAGAAATTAATTGTGACCTGTATCAGGATGTTGAAGAATAACATAATGTCACACAGAAGAATAAGGCAAGAGCTGATAAACAAGTTGGGAGCTCTTCTTGAAGATGAAGAAACAAGATGTTCTGAGGAAGAAGCACTTGTTTGTAGTCTAAAGAATGGTAAAGAAGTTCACAGTGTTATCTGGCAAGCATCCAGGAAGAAGAAAAGAATAATGGTTGGTGACTCCCTGTAGAAGGATACTGAAACAGTTGTTTGCTGACAATAACTAAAATGGATAGTTCTGGGGCAGCGAGGTAGCACAGTGGAAAGAGCACCGACCTGAAGTCAGGAGGACCTGAGTTCAAATTCGGCTCAGACACATAACACTTACTAGCTGTGTGACCCTGGGAAGTCACTTAACCTCATCGCTTCACACACACACACAAAAAATAAATAGATAGTTCTGCCATATTACAAGAGCATATGTCCAAGAGATAGTGGAGAACCTTACAAAACAAAGGGGACAACTACTACACACATCTGGTGATTCACATGAGCAAAAATTATGATACTCCAAACAATCTGGGAAGCATTTCCAAAGGTTTTGACATTAAGGGAAAAAAACCCTAAAGACTTTAGGAGCACAGGTGGTGTATTCATTATGGTTGTCATTGGAAACAAAAGATTCAGAAAGGAAAGGCAGATTTCAGAAGTGGACATCTTGTAAGAGGGTGTTTAAACATGGGATTTGGATTTCTGGACCACATCTTAATAAAAATACAGACATGATGAACTCCTGAACAGGAGTGGAATGATGCATCTAGCAAAGGTTGGAAAGATGATTATTTTGATTCATTACAAATATAGTCAAAAGGCTTTTTTAATGCTTAAGTACTATTTAAAAAAGGTGGATTGGGGATTTTAAGACCTCAAAGGCATAAATAGGGCTTGGTATGATGAGATGCTAAGAAGACTGAAGTCCTGGAAAGGCTATAACTTATTCAAAAGAAAGCAGATAGGAAAAAGAGAGTGGGGTAGTATATATTAAGAAGAACACTCATGTGAGTTATTTAGGAAGCAGAGGAAAGAAGAATGATGAGAAGCATCTAGGTAAAGAGAAATGGAGGCAACATCAAAACTGGCATTGCCATTACAATATGCTACAGACCATTTGGACGGAAAAAACTTGACAAGGAATACAGAAAACAAATTATAAGCTCTGGAGGTTAGACATGATATAGCAGCGACAGAAGATTTCAATCATCCATTCATATCGTCAAGTTTCACTTCTGTCAAAAACAGAGCAGTTTGTATTCCATGACTTTTCTTAATGATAATTTCATACTGCAATTATACTGGAACCAGTTCTCACCATCTGAGAGGAACTTGGATAACAAAGATGTAAATAGAGACCTGCAGATCCCCTGTGGCACAGCATTCTTCCTCTGGAGGGATCATGCTGTGTTGCAGGATATGCAATCATACTTTACACACTTTCAGTGCACATTTATGGACTGTAATAAGGGGAATTTTTGGGAAAGTGACCGGTCCATCTTAGAGTTTATACAGGATCAACTAAGTGGCCCAATGGGAGAGACAATACTTGGAGTCAGAAGGAACTGATCAGGCCTCAAACACTCACTAGCTATGTAACCCTGGCCAAATCACTTACCCTGTCCTAGACTCAGTTTCCTTATTTGTAAAATGAGCATGATAACAGCACCTACATTTCAGCATTGTTATAGGATGAAAAGGGATATATTTGTAAATTGTTTCACAAACCTTAATGCTAGCTATTATTATTATTATCACCAAGAAAGACAAGAGTTAAGTTTCTCAACACAAAGAAAAAGAATTCTGGTGATGGAAGAAAAAGGAACATTCTCTAAAGATACCAATGTGGATAAGGTAGCCAGCTGGTGCAGTAAGGAGACTGCTAGACCTGAAGTAAGGAAAACCTTTATACAAATCCTGATTCACAAATTTATTTGCTGCGTCACCGTAGTTGAACCAGAGGGTCTCTTTAAGACTTAGTTTCCTCACTTGTAAAATGAGGATAATAATAGCAACTACTCCCAGAGAGTTGTTTTAAAGGCTAAATAAGCTCATCTATGTAAAGCAAACTTCAAAGTACTTTATAAAAAATAGATATTATTATTATAGTAAATTCACCAATGAACTTAGATTTTTCAAGGGCAAGGATGAGTAAAAGGAGCATGTCAGAGTTTCATAAAAGTGACAGAAGTGATAAGACCCAAAATGCACAGAGGCTGATGCAGCAAACAGAGCACTAAAAAGAAGAGATTTTTGGGGGTGGAGCCAAGATGGCAGAGTGAAAGCAGTGACTTGCTTAAGCTCTCCTCCAAATACTCATAAAAAATGGCTCTAAACAAATTCTCAAGCACCAGAACCCGCAAAAAGACAGAATGAAACAAATTTCCAACCCAAGACAACCTGGATGATTGATCAGAAAGGCGTATTGCACCAGGCTGGGAGCACAGTGCAACACAGTGTGGGGCACAGGCCCCAGCAAACCTGGAGCAGGCCTCAGAAGACTGAATTGTGGGCAGCTGTGGCAGTTTCCAGACGGCTCAATCCCCAGTGCCAAAGACAACTTAGAAGGTCAGTGGGAAAAGTTTGTTTCTCTGTGGTGCTCAGAGAGGAAGGCAAGGTTTCAGCTCCATTCCCCAAGAGCATGGCCCTGGGGGTGGGGCAGCGGGTTCCCTAGCCTTTGGCCCACAGACTGAGGGGGAATCTAGTGGCTGATCAGAAAGGGACTGCAGGGATATCTTTGCCAGTGCTGGGGCAGGAATCTCTTGCTTTACCCTTGTTTAGATCTGGGTCATAGTTCTAGGGGGCATTGCTGGGGTGAAGAGGAGCTATGGCATGGAGGAGCTTGTAGTGGCTGTGGAGAGAAGCCCCTCCTCACAGTTATGGACAGAAAGGAGTACTTGTGGTCACAGGCCAGGAAAGGAGTAAACACCTTGCCCCTTATCATACCACCTTGGAAGAACTGAAAATTTAAAGTTCCCTAAAAGTATCTCTGAAAACATTTACAAACCGCAGAAGCTTGGGACAGTACATTCTCCACATTGGAAGCAGACTCTTACGTTAACAAAGAGTTTAAAACTCAAGTAATTGGCCGGGATCGTGAGGAAGCAGCACAAAAAGAGTCAGAGTATATTACCTTACTTTGGTGACAAAGAAGATCAAAATATACAACCAGAAGAAGACAACAAAGTCAAAGCTCCCACATCCAAAGATTCCAAGAAAAATATAAATCAGTCACAGGCCTTGGAAGAGCTCAGAAGAGATTTTGAGATGCAAGTAAGGGAAGTAGAGGAAAAAGTGGGAAGAGAAATGAGAGG
Source organism: Phascolarctos cinereus (assembly GCF_003287225.1). NCBI lineage: Eukaryota > Metazoa > Chordata > Mammalia > Diprotodontia > Phascolarctidae > Phascolarctos > Phascolarctos cinereus. The sequence continues at coordinate 5,768 of NW_027555185.1, forward strand.
ATGCAAGAAAATCATGAAAAACAAGTCAACAGCTTGCTAAAGGAGACCCAAAAAAATGCTGAAGAAATAACACCTTAAAAAATTAGCCTAACCCAAATGGCAAAAGAGGTCCAAAAAGCCAATGAGGAGAAAAACGCCCTAAAAAGAAAATTGGCCAAATGGAAACGGAAGTCCAACTGCTCAATGAAGAAAATATTTCCTTCCAAATTAGGATAGAGCAATTGGAAGCTAGTGACTTTATAAGAAATGAAGACACTGTAAAACAAATCCAAAAGAATGAAAAATTAGAAAACAATGTGAAATATCTCATTGGAAAAACAACTGACCTGGAAAATAGATCCAGGAAAGAGAATTTAAAAATTATTGGACTATCTGATAGCCATGATCAAAAAAAGAGCCTAACATCATCTTTCAATAAATTATCAAGGAAAACTGCCCTGATATATTGGAACCTAGAGGGCAAAATAAAACTTGAAAGAATCCACCAATGTCCTCCTGAAAGAGATCCCCAAAGGAAAACTTCTACGAATATTATAGCCAAATTCCAGAGTTCCCAGGTCAAGGAGAAAATATTACAAGCTGCCAGAAGGAAACAATTTAAGTGTTGTGGAAACACAATCAGGATAACACAAGACTTAGCAGCATCTATCCTAAAGGAACGTAGGGCATGGAATCTAATATTCCAGAGGGCAAAGGAGATAGGATTACAATCAAGAATCACCTACCCAGAAAAACTGACATAATCTTTCAGGGAAAAAATGGTCATTCTGTGAAATAGAGACTTTCAAGCATTCCTGATGAAAAGACCAGAGCTGAATAGAAAATTTGACTTTCAAATACGGTACTCAAGTGGAACATGAAGAGGTAACAGGAAAGAGAACTCATAAGATTGACCTGTTTGCATTCCTGCTTGGAAAGATAGTATTTATAACTCATGAGACCTTTATCAGTATTAGGGTAGTTGAAGGAAAAAAAATTATATGTATGTCTATAGATAGATAGATAGACAGGGCATAGGGTGAGTTGAAGATTAAAGGGTCATATCTGGAGAATAAATTAAGGTATGAGAGAGGATGATACTCAGAGAAGAAGAAAGGGAGAGGTAGAATGGGGTAAATTATCTCACAAAAAAACAGAAAAGAAAAGTCTCTTACAGTGGAGGGGAAAGCAGGGGAAGGTGAGAGGAATGAGTGAATCATATTCTCATAGGATTTGGCTTAAGGAGGGAATAACATACACATTCAATTGGGCATGGAAATTTGACTTACCCTCAGAAAATAGGGGAGAAGGGGACAAGAGAGTAGGGGATGATAGAGAGGAGGGCAGATTGGAAAAGAGTGTAATCAGAAGAAAATACTTCTGAGGAGGAACAAGGTGAAAGAAAGAATAGAATAAATGGGAGGGCAGGATAGGATTAAGGGAAAAGAGTTAGTTTTTCACAACATGTCTGCTCTGGAAGTGTTTTGCGTAATGCTCATATATAACCTATATTGAGTTGTTTGCCTTTTCAATGAGGGTGGGTGGGGAGGGAGGAAGAGAGAAAGTTTGAAACCTAAGTTTTAAAAACATATGTTTTAAAAAATGTTTTCCATGCTACTGGGAAATAAGAAATACAGGAATGGTATATAGAAGTCTATCCTGCCCTACAGGAAAATGAAGGGGAAGGGGATAAGAGAAGGGGTTAAGAGATAGAAAGAGAGGACAGACTAGGGGAAGGGATATTCAGAATACATTCTGTCATGGAGTGGGGGGAGATGGGAGAAAATTTGAAACTCATAAACTTGTGAAAGTGAATGTTGAAAACTAAAAATAAATAAATGTATATTTTTTTAAAAAAGCGTCTAAAATGGAAGTTTCATCTCTCTCTCTATCTATTGAAGTATCAGAGTCAAGTGTGTTATTTATCAATGTAACTCTTGGTGAAAAATCAGAGAAAATATGAGCAAAGACTGTTTTTATCTCTACTTTTAAAATAAATTTTCATTTGTATTGTGACAGGAAATCTTCATGAAGAAATTAATTGTGTGATTGGCCAAAATCGAAGTCCCTGCATGGAGGACAGAAACAAGATGCCTTACACCAATGCTGTGATACATGAGATACAGCGATACATTGACCTAGTTCCCACCAGCCTGCCCCATGCAGTTTCAGAAGATGTTCAACTTAGACAATATCTTATCCCCAAGGTCAGAAGTGTTTTCACTGTAACACAAGGTTTTATACTGTCTCTCATTGAAATATAGAATCATGGAGTTATAAGGAACCTTAGGCCAACCCACATCCCTGAGAAGTAGTCCCAAAATTTCAGAATCTGAAGGTATTTCAGCAGTCATACTGTGCATTCCCAATGTGAAAAAGGATTCCATCTACATCATGCTCACCTCATGGTCATCTAATGTTTACTTAAAAATTTTCAATGAGGTGGAACCACTTTATTTCTGTTGAATTCTATTCCAGTCATGGACAGAGAATTTGATTTATCTTGTATTAAACCTAAGTTTGCAATGTTGTAAGTTTAATCTATTTCTCTTGGTTTTGACTCCCAGAACAAAACAGAACAAAGTTCCTCTCTCTTTCTAGTAAAAGTCCATGAAACACTTGGAATCAGCTACTATGTCTCCTGTTCTATTATGTCTCCTATTCTCTTGTCTAAATATCCCTATTACCTTCAACCCATCCTCACGTGGTATGGACTTGTTATTCTTACCATCCTGGTTGCCCTCCCTTGAGTAGCCTCCAGCTCTTCAGCGTCCTCCTAACATATGACGACTCACAGAAGGAATACAATCCTCATTTGTGAGCTGAGGAGACCACAGTACTACTTCCAAGCTGTCTTTGAACCTTCAATAATTGCCCTTAGTATATGATCAGTCATCAGTTTTCAATCCACCTAATGGTGTGATAGTCTACCTGTATATTTCCATCAGTTTCAGAGTAAGAGCATGAAAATCTTTATCAAATGCTTTGCTAAAATCAAAGAAAAGTCTATGTACGACATTCTCCTGATCTATCAGTTTATTAACATTCTCAAAAAATGAAATAATGATGATGCCACTGCAGATCCTTGTGATCACTACCTCCTTATCTCGAGTCATTGCCTCATTCCTTCCTTTGCTAGATTAATGATCTCTTTAGAAATATGTTCTAGACTCTGAGTGCAGATTGAAGCGTACTTTTTTCACTTTATTTTTCGTGGTAAGATGTCTAGGTGCTCCCGAATTTTCTCCCTACTTCCCTGCGGTATTCTATCCCTCTTAGCTCTATCTATTTCTTTATTCCATCCTTTTCAGTTCAAAGATCAATCCCTTGGTCAGGAAAAAAAAAACAGAAGCAAAAGAAAAATTGAGAAGTTCTAAACCTTTTCTTGTCACTTGTCATCCTTGTCCTTTAAGCCTCTGGGTTGTGGGTCTGTCCTTTCTTTAATCCTCCTCTTTTTCACAACATAGTTTTAAAAAATCTCTTCGTTTTTATATTAATTTATTTATTTTTAGTTTTCAACATTCATTTCCACAAGTTTTTGAGTTCCAAATTTTCACCCCATCTCAACCTTCCCCCCACCCCGAGATGTTATGCATTCTGAATATCCCTTCCCCTAGTCTGTCCTCTTTTCTTCCTCATCCCCGTTCTCTTATTCCCTTCTCCTTCTATTTTCCTGTAGGGCAGGATAGACTTCTGTACCCCATTTCCTGTATTTCTTATTTCCCAGTAGCATAGGAAAATTTTTTTTTTAAAAAACATATGTTTTTAAAACTTTGGGTTCCAAATTTTCTCCCTTCCTCCCTCCCCACACACCCTCATTGAGAAGGCAAGCAACTCAATATAGGTTGGACATGTGCGGTTATGCAAAACACTTCCATAGTAGACATGTTCTGAAAAACGAACTCTATTTCCCTTAATCCTATTCTGCCTCCCATTTATTCTATTCTTTCTTTTCACCCCTGTTCCTCCTCAGAAGTA
>NW_027555186.1:0-9629 GCF_003287225.1 Phascolarctos cinereus
GCCAGGCCTGGGGTCAGGAAGATTCATTTTCCTGAGTTCAAATCAGGCCCCAGATACTTCCTTGCTGTGTGACTCTGGGCAAGTCACTTCACCCTGTTTGCCTCAGTTTCCTCATCTGTAAAATGAGCTGAAGAAGGAAATGAAAAGCCACTCCAGTATCTTTGCCAAGAAAACCCCAAATGGGGTTGTGAAGAGCCAGACACAACTGAAAAACAACTGAACAAGAGCAACAAAATGTGTGGATTGGACTCAATAGTCCCTAAGGTCCCTTCTGGGTCTACATCTATGATGTACTGAGATGGTGCCAGAAGAAATACATGGGGGTGACAGCACATTAGCTTTAAGCCTAGGCTCCCGCCCTCTCACTCTGGAAGGGTCCTTTTGTTCCTGTGGGCCCACCCTTTCCCTGTTGGTTTCCTCCTTCAATTTCCATTTTGAGGAAGTGCTCAGGCCATGCACACTGCAGGCCTTTCTCGGTCCCCCTCCTACACTCCAGACTTCACCACCATGTCTCTGCATGGCTACCTTCTCCTCCCTTCCTCTCTTTTCAGCTTCTTCTTGTGTGGGCTTGTCCAATTAGAATGTAAGCTTCCTGAAGGGAGAGGTTGTCTTTCTTTTAGTTAGGCAGTGAGGTGGCTATCTACATTTTCCCTGAATGTCCCAGTGGCACCTCCAACTAAACAAAGTTGAACTCATTTTTCTGCCTTACTTTTACCATCCAATTTTCCCATTTATTGATGGCACAGCTAACTTTTAACTCTTTGAATCCTACCTCCCTCTTCTTCCTTCAGCCAATCAATTGCCAAGTTCAGATCATTCTACCTCCACATAATGTCACTTCCCTATTTATGGGCCATCATTATCTTTTATTTGAGTTATTATAATCAAATCCTACTTGGTCTCCTAGTTTTCATCTGGCATAGTGTTCTGTACACTGTAGGGTCTTATTAATTACTGAAGGAATTGAATTGAATTGAATTGAACCAGGCTAAAGTTGATCTGATTGGGGCTCTCATATTTGACTATGCTCATGTTTGTTTCTCAGTTTCCTTCCAGAACACTCTTGTCCTTTGCCAGTCTTTATAATAGTTACCAATAAGATTAACCACTTGCCTCAACTTACCCATGGTCCTGGCTCTGTTAGACATAAGAGGGCAGACTTTCTATTTGCATCAATACTCTTCTTCTTTTGGAATGTCTTCTTGTCGTTTCCATCTCCTCAAGATCTCTCCTGTATGTTCCCTTGTCTCCACTCATTGTCACCATTTTGGTGTGGGACCTTATCACCTCATGCACAGACTACTGAGATAGCCTTCTGCTTGATCTCCCTACCTCCTGTCTCTGCCTTCTACAATCCATCTCTACTCAGGTGCCAGTGGTTTTCTTAAAGCACAGGTATAACTATCCACTTTCCTACTACTCATTGAACTCCAACAGCTTCCTATTAACTCTAGGATCGAATATATAATATATATAATTCTCTGTTTAGCAATAAAGCCCTTTCCTACCTTCTCAGTGTTCTTACACCTTACTCCCTATTCTGTATTCTACTATCCAGCTCCACTGGTTTACTTGCTTTTTCTTATAAATGACATTTCATCTCCTGATTCCATATCTTTTCACTGGCTATCCCCATACCTGGAATGTGCTCTGTCTTCACTTCTACCTCCTGGCTTCCCTGGACTCCTTCAAGAGTCAGCTTAAATCCCACCTTCTGCAAGGAACCTTTCCTGGTCTCTCCCACTGCTAATTCCTTCCCTCTGAAACTACCTTCCAATTACACTGTATAAATCCTATGTGTACATAGTGATATGCATGATGTGTCCTTCATTAACATGTAAGCTCCTAGAGGCAGGAGCTGTGGTTTCTGTCTTTCTCTGTAAATGCTTGTTGACTGCCTCAAAGTGAGGATAGTTGGAGTTAGGGGTTATATCACCATCTGGTTCAATACTAGTATGGTCAATATCATTGGTCTTCTGGGGACGTAATTTCATTCTTTATACTGAGTATATAAGCCAGTGGATTGGCCTGGACACCCCATGCTGTGTTTTCTGTCAGCTGCACTATAAGGCAGACCCTAACATGAGAGGCTAGCAGTAACAAGAAGGAAAAAGATGTCTCTGTGGAATGGGATGCCAATACCTTCCAGTAGAAAGATAGGAAGTTGACACAGTTAAACAAATCATAGGATTTCACTAAAATTAACAAATGATTATTTTTCACTAAAGAAGAATTAAAGAAAACCTGATCTATCAATTTGTTGAGTGTTCTTCACCATGCAGAAAGCAGCCAGATGTCTAAGCTAAGTTGTGACATAATAATAATAATAATAATAGATGACATTTATATAAGTGCCTTAAGGCTTACAAAGTGCCTTACACATATTATCCCATTTGCTCTCATTGACATACGGAATTAAAATGTTTGATAATGAGCAGACACAGCTGGAGTGACAAGGGTCACTTCTGCTAATGAACGGTGTCCCTGTGGGAAGGAAATCAATGTTTCCCATGTGAATATGTCAAGCAGAGAGGGAATTTCATCTCCTGGAACAGTGGCTGGCATGTTAAGATGGTCTTTGGATGGGGGACCTCCTGAATAGAGCAAACCAGAGCAGGTCAGAGTGTCCCTTGCAGGGTCAGAACACACTCAACCGGTAATAACAAATCTGAGGAGTCTGAAGCCCATTATCCTTCTTTAGAGGGCAGTTAGGTGGTGCAGTAGATAGAGCACTGGGCTTGGAATAGGTAGTAGGAATTTCCTCACTGAAGAGTTTCCTATATGGATGAAATCACATCCATTACTTCTCCCCTCCTCTGTATGTCAGACACTTGCTGGTTCTGGAGATACAACAACAGCTACAACAACAACAACAAAAGGAAAGAGTCCCTGCTTTCAAGATTACTTACATTCTGTCGATGTGACCTCAGGCAATCATTACACAAATGTATAGAACCTTAAGGACAAGGAGGTGGCACGATGGATAGAGTGCCAGGCTTGGAGTTAGGAAGACCTGAGTTCAAATACAGCCTCAAGCACTTTCTAGCTGTGTGACCTTGGGCAAGTCACTTAACCCTGTTTGTCTCAGTTTCCTCATCTATAAAATGAGCTGGAGTAAGAAATAGCAAACCACTCCAGTATCTTTGCCAAGAAAAACCCCAAAAAGGGTCACAAAGAGTTGGACACAATTGAAATGACTAAACAAAAATAGAACTTTAAGGTTTACGAAGTACTTTTCTCATTCAAACTGTGAGCCTGGTTATTGTTACATTTTAGAGGCAAAAAAATAGAAACTCAGAGAGGGGAAGTCACTTTGCCACTGTTACACTTGTTTAGTCATTTTCAGTCACGTCTGGCTCTTTGTGACCCCATTTGGGGTTTTCTTGGCAAAGACACTGGAGTGATTTGCCATTTTCTTCTCCAGCTCACTTTATAGATGAGGAAACTGAGGCAACCAAGGTTAAGTGACTTGTCCAGGATCACACAGTTAAAAAGTGTGTGAGGCCACATTTGAACTCAGGAAGATGAGACTTCCTGACCACAGGCCTGGCACTCTACCCACTGTGCCACCTAGCTGCCCACACTGTTACATAATGGCTTATATTAATAGCATTTATATAATGCTTTAAGGTTTGCAAAGCACTTTACAAATATTTTTTCATTTTATGCTCACAACTGGACACTCTCCTACCTGGGAGAGGTAAGTGCTATCCCATTTTATAGATAAAGAAATTGAGGCAGACAGAATCATACAGCTAGTAAGTATCTGAGACTATATTTGAATTGCACCTGACTCAAGGTCCAATGCTCTATCCACCACACCACCTAGCTGACTCTTGAGTAAGGCTAAGAATCATCAGAGCTGGAACTCAAACCCAGGGCTCCTGAGCCCAAAACCTTGTTCTTCCCAAGACACCACACTAGACATCCCTCGGCCTCCTTGGATCTCATTTGACTCTTGTGTAAAATAAAGGGGATTGGATTATATGATAGCCAAGGCCCCTTTCAATCTGAATCCCAAGAAATCCTCTGAGCTCAGATCAGAGAGGTAGTCTCTGGACAAAAGGCTATTTCTGTTGAATATTTTGCTAGTCAGCACCTCCTCAAAAATGAGAGAAAAATGCACCATCTGTTAATAGGCCCACTGACAGCAAAAAGACCTGGTATGATACCTAGGACATCCCCTAGGTCTGGACCTCACCAGGAGGGAGACTGGGTAGGGGGAAGTGGTGTGGGGGGACAGCAGAGAAAGTGGTCCTGTTTAGCCACAGCGAGGAGCTGTCACCTGGCTTTCTCCCCACTGCAGAGCAAGCTGGCTCTTAGCTTCCCATTTCTGTCGCTTACACCCTCAGTGCCCCTCCTTTCTATCTGAATTCCCTGGCAGCTGCCATAGTGAAATAGAGCCAGGAGCCAGGAGCCAGGATTTGCAGTAGTGGCAAAAGTGAAAACAAAGCTGTGAGAATGCACGATGCTAGGCACTAATTGCTATAACTCATTAGAATGTACAGTGGTAGGTACTAATTAGCAATTCAACAGATGGTATGAGTAGGAGGGCCATGCCCTTGTCTATAGCAGGATGGGGACTAGGCTTACCAATGTCTCCTCTGGAGAATGGAGGCAGAAGGCAGGGCCTGTTGGGTCTCAGGAGACTGGCTTAAAAAAAAAAAAAACAGGAACCCATTTAAAAGGGATTATGCTGGAGAGCAGAGGGATAGATGATATGGCTTCTAAAGGACCATCCCTTTCCCCACGCTGTTCTGCTGCTGTAGAGAACAAACATAGCTTGACTTCATTGTGGGGCAAACCATTAGCTCTCCCTAATTCAGACTGTTTGTTCTAAGGGCACGAAGGTTCATAGCTCCTCAAGCATAGATGGGTACATCTTACCTGTGTTCCCTTCATGCCCACAGGTGACAGCAATCACTGAAACTTACATGGGTGCCTCACTATCCTTCCATTGTGATTGTAGGCAAAGCACTGGGCTTGGGGTCAGGAGAGACCTGGATTCAGATTTTATGCTTCTGCTACTTATGAGCAGGTTGACCACGGACGAGTCACTTAGCTCCTTCAAATTTCAGATTCTTCAGCTTAGCTTAAAATGGGCGCTTCGTTCATAAAATTGCTGTCCTGGTCAAATGAGATCAAGTATGGAAAGCCTTTTGGAAAGTTTCAAATGCTATAGACATGCTAGTTATTCTTCTCATATTCTTTCCTGGACAGATAACATGTGGAGTATTGTGTTCAGATGCTCGGAGACACATTTTAGGGAAGATGCTGCTAGGTTGGAAGGCTCAGAATGGTTCTAGAAGGTCTTTGAGCTCATGACACACGAGCACCAGTTGAAGGAGCTGGGAAAAAGACTCAGAAGATATGGTAGCCTTCATGTATCTGAAGGGCTGTTATGCAGAAAGAAGATAAGAATTGTCCTACCTGAACCTAGAGGGCAGAGCTAGGAACACGGGTGTAAATTGCAAAGAGGCCCATTTAGACCGGATGTCAGGAAAAACTTATTAGCAATTAAAGCTCCTCATAAGGGGAGTAGGCTGCCCCACACTCCTCTTTGGAGGTTTCCAAGGAGAGACTGGATGGCTACTTGTCAAGAATGTAGTAATAGGGATTCTTTTTTCTTTTTTCTTTTTTTGGATATGGGTTGGACTAAATGGCCATTAAGGCAGGGACTCCAACTCCAACATGTTGTGATTCTGTGTAAAAAGTGCTTTGTAAACTTCAAAGCCCTGTACAAATGTTAATTACGATTCTTATCGTGAGGCCACACATACTCCTCACCCAGGTAACTCCAATTCCCAACATGTTCCATGGGCCTTTGCACTGGCTACTTCCTGACCTGGTTTACATTCTTCTCTCCCCTCTAGTAATCTATGTCCCACTCTGCCTCCAAAATAAATAAGAAGTAAGAAAATACCTATTTTGGTATGTGGAGTTTTTCAGAAAGTCTTTCCTGGATAAAAACCTTTACCCCAACATAGACATTTTCTTTTTCCTTCGGTCCCTATGGACTCTTGTACTCTACTGGTCAATATTCTTGGATTATTTCCTATGAACTTCAACCTTGGTGCTGGCCCTCTATCACCTGACACTTGGACTACCAAAACATCCTTCTGATCGGTCTCTCTGCTGAGACAGATCTCTCCCCACTCCAATTCATGCAACTGAGCTCCACTCAGCTGGCAAAGTGATCTTCCTAAAGTATAACTCTGGTTATGTCAACCCCCAATCTCTTTCTCAAGAAACTTCAGTGGTGCCCTATTATTTCCAAGATCAAATAGAAAATCTCCTCTTCAGCTTTTCAAAGCTCTTTAAAACCTGACCCGTTCCTATCTTTCCAGTCTTCTTAAACTTTACTCCCCCTCCATGCACTCTATGATCCAGTAACACTGGTCTTTTTGATGTTGCTAGCTCAGGACACACCATCTCCTGTCACCTTGCCTTTGCAAAGCCTGTCCCCCATGCCCTGGCATGCTCCCCCTCCTCACTTCCATCTCTCAGCTTCCTTGTATTCCTTCAAATTTCAGCTCAGATCCCATCTTCTGCAGGAAATCTAAATCTCTCCCAATGCTGATGTCTTTCCTCTGAAGTTACTTCCCATTTATAATGTATATGTTACATATATTGTTTGAATATTGTATCCCCCATTAGAAAATAAGTACTTTGAAGATGGGGACTGCTTTTGCCTTTCTTTGTATGCTAATGCTTTCCCCAGCACACCAGTAGCACTTAATAATTGCTTGTTGGCTGATATATGACTGATGCATATATCTTCTGGGTTGTTGTTTTTTTTTTACAAGACTCGAATCTCTCAGATAACAGAGATCCTGGCCTCCTTTTGGTTCAGACAATTAAATCCTCCAGAACTTCCCCCTTTCCTCTTATTAGGAATTTCTTTTGAGCCAGATTCCCTAATATAGTTCTGGTGCAATTGATTATTTGAACCTACCTGTAGGATTTTCACATTTGTTCCTGACTGTGAAGGTATCAAGTCACTAGCCTAAGCGGAGAAGGAAGAAGCTGGATTAGACAGTCATTTTTCTAGGTTTAATCAGCATCCTACTATAGGCATTGAGATGAATGAAATGACCCTTAAGTTCTACTAAAACCCTATGCTGCATTTAGGGGCAAACTGTTGCATTCTAATCCTGGACTCCTTGTCTCATTCTGTTCTGGTCATAGCCAATTGACTGACTCTACTTAATTGTGGCTACCTGAAAGACAGCTATGGTTTTCAGACAGTCACCCAGATCTAGATAGTCATGGTAGCCACCAGAACAGGCAAGAAGTATGACCTCTGGTGTAACAAGTGCCCTCTAAGCAGAAGGCACCTGTCAGGATGAGATGTCTCATGGGCTTTCACTGTGTAATTGGAAATGTAAACTGAGCTGTGTGGGTGGAAAAAAAGATTTTTGTGAGTCTTTATCTTAAATAGCTGACAGCTAATCATATTGCATTCTTAATCAAAATATTATTCAAGGTAAGAATGCATAGTAATCAGGGACACACAGATAAACACACGGTATATGAGCTCACTTCTGGAAATGGAGATAACGTTAATTAAATAGTCATTTAATTTGAATTAAGATGGATTCACTCCATTTAAGGTGATCAGAGCCTTGCAGGAAACACTCACTATATGTCATACGTACATTTCAATGTAAGCTTTCTTGGCACAGGGTTGCCTCCGTTGTTACAAATCTACCCTGCCCTACCCCTCCATGGCATCCTCTGATCCTGTTTCCTGGTTTATTGAGAAACACAGAACCTGAAAGATGGAAAGGACTTAAGAGCCCATAGAGTTCAACCTCTAACTAGAGCATAAATGTCCTCTTCAACATCCTTGATAATTAGTCATTCAGCCTCTGTTTGGATACCACAAGTGAAAAGGAACTCACTACCTTTTAAGATTTCATTTTTGAATAGCTCCAATTGTCAAAATGTTTTTAATTATACTGAGAAAAAATTACCTTCCCTGTAATTGCCATTGGCCCTACTTCCACCTTCTGGGGTTAGACATTATGCACCTAATTCTTCTTCCACTGGGTTGCCCCTCATGTGACATGATCTTTGATCCTTTCACCATCCTGATTACCTTCCTATGGACATGGTCTAGTTTATTGGTCATAAAAAGTAGTGCTCAGAATACACAATTGACATTCCTGGAGACAAAATAGACACCTCCAGACACCTCTGGAGACCATCACATCCCTGTGTCTAGACAGTAAGACTTAACATCACAAAACCAGAGAGCATAAGATCTGGGAAGGGGCCTTAAGGACCAGGGGTTCTTAAACTTTTTTGGGGTATCTATTGCTTTTTCATGCTAATTAAGCCTATGGGCCCTTTCTCAGAATAATGTTTTTAAATAATTGAAGGAAATGTTCAGTTTCACTTAGAGGTAAGTAAAAACAAAAATAGATTTTTCTCACCCAAATTCACAGATCTCCTAAAACTGGTGTTTGTGGACTCCAGATTAAGAGCTCCTGATCTAATCCAAATCCTTCACTTTACAGTTAACAAAAAATGAGACATGCAGAGAGGAAGTGACTTGCCCAAAATTGTAGCCCAATATCACGTTTGCTTTTGTGACCACAATGACACGTTGTTATCAAGTATGAGCTTGCAATCACTAACACCCCTTCCTGATACTGTATTATCAGATGATGAAGGAGCCAGAGAATAATTATCATTCCATAAATCCCTCAGCACCAACTATGGGGCTTTATGAGATATTGCTCAGGACTGTTGTAGGCATACTTTCAATCAAGCTCTGAATTCTACAGGTGAACCCACCCACCACAGCTGCCAACCCTGCCTTCAAAGTCACTAAGCTTGATGATGATAATAGAAAATATAGGTGTTCTTCATAACCTGGAAGCTTTGACTGAAGGAAATCGATCAGGAAGACAATGGAGAGGACAGGAATATATTTCCACAAATACTCAAATTTCCCTTTCCTTCACCCTTATAGCTATTTCTTGAGATTTGGGTTACAGAAAAAAAGGCAAAGAAAATATGCCTTGCCCCTCCCCCTCTTTTTGCACAAGTTGTGGCCTATGGGTACAGAATACCACTTCTAATGTCTTTTTTGACATGTTGGTTGGATTTGCTGAGCTGTGTCTTTTTTTTTCCCTCATCTTTTTACATATTTGTTATACAGGATACTGCTGCGGGAGGAGAGAAGGAGGAATATGCTGGGAAATGTAGATAATGTGAAACAAATATATTGATAAAATTTATGTTAATTATTTTTTAAAAGAAACAAAATTGGGGGTGGGAGTAGAACTGAACTGAACAGCTCATTGATCACACAAACCAGAGAGATCAGGCAGCAGCTGTTCTTAGCCTGATACTACTAGTCCTGTTAAAAGTGAGGAGGTAGTGAATACAAAAACTGTGTCTCAGAATTGGAGCACAGATACAAGTTGTCTACCAGGATTAGAGGCATCATTGCCAGGATGAGTCAGGTTTGAAGCAGAGAAGGATTTCAGGGGTATCAGAACAAGCAAATTCTTAGAACCATGTCATTTGGTGGGATGGAAGGCGGACAAATTCCCTTCCCACAACATATTCTTGCTCCTGTTAGGACCTTGACCATTGAAAAGAGAGTTCTAGACATA
>NW_027555187.1:0-9585 GCF_003287225.1 Phascolarctos cinereus
CTCATAAGTGTGAGGCCCTTATGGACAGTGATAAGTGATAAGGTTAACATATGACGTTTTAGTGATAATGGAAGAGGTAATATACGTAACTAGATGATATCCATTGGTAGAATATATATATATAAGTACCTTTTATGTAACTTTCATATGTAATAGTTTATATCATATATGACCTCTAGATGTTGTCTATTTCCCTGCTAAGGTATGATATATGTTGTACATGGCATTATATATTTGGCCTTCAACAGAAATCTTTGCTAGTTATGATTTTTCTGCAGGTGATAGGCCTGTGTGATTTACTATATGCAACTCCAATGTGGTTATTATATGCCTGTGTATATGCAATGTCTTTGGGATAATTACATATCTATGCTATTAAGGAATATATACCTGTGGATGTGTACTTGAAGAACAAGGTTTCTACAGACTTCAAAGGGATCTACAAATAGATTTCAGTGGGTCCATAAACTTGCATCAGAAAAAAAATACAGCTTTATTTTCACTAATCTCTAACTGAAATTTAGCATTTCATGCATTTAAAAAAAATTCTGAAAAAGGTTTATGGTCTTCAGCAGGCTGCCAAAAAGGTCCAGAACACATGAAAAGATTAAATACTTCTGCGTGTGGTGAGATTTAAAGACATAGCAAATATTTCTTGTTGGGGTGTGATGGAGGGGGAGAGGGATAGAAGATTCTATTTCCTACAATACTTAGGGTAGCAGAAGCTAGACGGTGAATTTGAGAGAGTACGTGATGTTTGTGGTCTATTCATCAATACTCTATAAGAAGAGAAAGAGAAAGTTTCTGCCTGTGTTATCTTTGGAAAGGCTTCTCCAGAAGGGGATGATCAAAGGGGTAGCACTTGTGCAACAGTTGTACAATGTTGAACTGATCCACTTGAACGAGGTGTTGGTATGGTTACATATGTCACTGGTCAAGAAGCTAGGATAGTTCTGGTCAGGAAAACAAAGGGTATACCAGTACAAGGAGAGAGATCAGAAATAGCTAACTACCACATGGTTTTAGGATATCTCCTGGATTGTGAGCTACTGAGGGAGATGCCACTTCAACAAAACAAACAGAGGGGCCTGAGATCAAAGGTCAAAGTGACCTGCCTGAGGAATAACATTTGCAAAGCACAGCCAAAAAAGTCAAGATATTTTCTGCTACATTTTGGAGCACTGTAACCAAGGTTGAAATAGTTATCAATGCAAAATGACATGCTAAACCCAGGGGAGTACCACAGGATAAGAAGTTAAATGCTGTAAATGTGACTTATAGGAAAATGAATAAGGAGGAAAGCTATAAGTTCAAGAAATGACTGTTTTGAAAATAATATAGTTGTTCAGAAGATGCTAAAATTTAGCATTAAATTGTTTTCTCTAATGTTACATTTGCAGCTGTAAATGCTAAAATTACTTGCACCAAGTATCATGATCCAAGAAAGATTAACCTCATGAATTTGATTTTGGTGTAAAAAATTTGATCCTGCAACTGATCCTAATAAAATCAAACATTTCCCCTTTGTAAAACTTTGCAAAACTCAAGAACTTTCCAAAAGGAGAATTGATAGCTCTAAATCAGGGAAAACACAATGCTATACAACCAAAACAAGCCATTTATTTTGCTTGGATATGTACATTTGTTAAAAGGGTTCATTTTTCTTGTTTTTAAGTTGGAGGAAAGGCGGTAGTAAGAAGAGAAAATAAGTGCTTGTTAATTGAAAAAAAAGGAAAAATTATCTCAGCCTTTAAATATTTAATAGTAAACTAAGAATATATATATTCTTTAAAATTTTCACCTAACATCTATCTCCCCTTTTGCCTTGTCTATATGTAAACAGTTTGATGGTTTAAAGGGGGGTAGAAAAAGAACGTTTATGTATTAAAAGCAAAACAATGTGAGTATAAAGAAAAACAATGTCAAAGACACAAAATGAGAGTGGACACTGTTGAACACTTAAAGCTGACTAGGATCATGGTACCTCAGCTCGTTTGCTTACAGCTATTCCAAGACGGTCAAATGAGAGAAAGAGAGAGAAAAAGAGAGAGAGAGAGAGAGAGAGAGAGAGAGAGAGAGAGAGAGAGAGAGAGAGAGAGAAATTGTAACTATTTGGATGCTAAGGTATGGTGTTTAAAAGGACTGTTGATTTTATAGGGGAAATTTGGTAAATTGCTTTCCTTTAAGTGACTGAGTACGAAAGGGCTATGATTTAAACCCTAAAAGATACGGAAAATAAGAGGTTTAGGCTGAGGCAAATTAAAATCAAACAGCCAAGGGCAGGAAAAGTAGTGTTGTAGAAGGAGCAGTCAACTAACAGAAGGCTTCAGCAGCATGATTCCAGATTGGTGGGAGAGAGGTTCAATCTCATGAGCTAAAAGCTCTATTTCCAAATATTACTCTTCAATGCCCTCTAGAGTTTAAGAGGGGTAAAGTCTCTCAAAAATACCTGGTTGCTCTTTACTTTCCTCTCCGTTTTGAGAAAAGCAGTAGTTTTCTGTATAAGAAACTACCTATGAAACTATATAAGAAATAGCCTTGTTCAGGATGCCAAACCTGAGATGTTTGCCATTAACTCTGATCTAACTGAACAAAGCAGCGTCACAATGAGTGAAAAGCTCATTGGTCTTGGCAGCCAGGAGTGGGGAACCTGCTGCCTCAAGTCCACATGTGGTCTTCTGGGTCCTCAAGTGTGGTCCTTTGACTGAATCCAAACTTCACAGAGCAAATGTCCTTAATAAAAGGATTTGTTCTATAAAACTTGGACTCAGTCAAATGGCTGCACCTGAGGACCTAGAAGGCCACATGTGGCCTCGAGGCCACAGATGCCCCACTCCTGGCTGGGTTATAATGCCATTTTGGTGAGATTTGCAGTTCTCTGGCTTAAAGAGAACCAAATTAAGAGTTAACACTTTCTAAATGTCGTTTTAAGGGTGACTACAAGTTGAAGCACAATAAGATGATTTTAAGTTGTAAACACTATGCTGGTTTTGAGAATGGAAGTGAAGAGACAGCTGAATAGCTATGAAAACCACAAAACAAAGAGTTAAAAGAAAAGTGGTTCCATGTGTTACAGATGTTCCTGAATAGGCAAATGACATTAGAACTTGCAAGCTAGGGTTGTGAGGTGACAGTCACCTGAGCACCTGGGTTTTCTTCCATCATGAGTTTCCCTGCCAAGTTCTTATTTTCCCAACAAATCTTGAGTGCATTGGTGGGAGAGTGTGACTCAGGTTTATATGTGGGTTATAATGTATTTTATTATTCAAGTACTTGTTTCTTACCTGTGATGTTATCATTTCTTTTGCCTTTTGGTAAACAAATCATTATAATTAAAATCTAGAAGTGGCATTGTTATGAGTGGCTAGTTTGTATAAATGGAAGTGCATTGGTAGGAGTTCAACAGCTAAGAGTTGATTATATTATCATTATTATTATTATTATTATCTATTACTATTTATTATTTATACATTATATATAAATTTAAATTACTTATTACTATATTTCCTCTCAACATGGGTGTCTCTAGAACCCTGAGATAATTTGAATGTACTCATATGGTGGTGTTCTATCTCTGAGAACCAAAGGCTATCAGTGTGAGAGCAAGTAATAATGAGTGAACCAGCCCAGAGAGAGAGTAGGGGTCCACATGACCAAATAAGAGTAATAGGGCCCCAAGTGTAAGAATCACATCCCATAATGTTATACCGAGAAATTAGCGAGTTGACCACCCAGGCTAATTTTAGATCGTGGACTTTATTATGTTAGCTCATGGCTGCCAGGGATATTCACATCCAAATCAAGCAGCCCCCATCAGGGGTCGAGCCAGGGTTTATATAGGGAGTATACAGGACAGGGAGGGGGATGGATCTTTGAAGTCTGGCAAGAGGAAGAGGTTTTTTTGGGGGGGCTGGTCAAGGACACCCTTCTCCCTCTGTGTAGATATGATAATGCTGTGCAAACTTTCTCACAATGCAGGCTTCCAGAGATATGATCTGAGGGCTGGAGCCTGAGCAGCCAGATAAGGGTCTTGCTAAGGAATTTGGAGTTTTCCATGGCCTAAAGGGTTCTACTACCTAAATGGTAAAATAATGTTCTGCATTACAATAAGAGCAGGCAGGTCTATCATAGCCCTTTTCTTAATATAGTATAAAATTGATAAGGCCCCTTCATATTCCTGCCTGTATAATAACCAATAGTACTTAGCCCCATTATTGCCCTCTACCCAAGTTCCAAGGAATTGAAAAAGGAAGAAATCTCTCAACAGAGACTTCTAAAGAGCCCACTTCTCAAACGTGAGATAGAGGAGACATAGCTAGAGAGCATTTTATCTGAAATAAATCTTGGGATGGGTTAGTGATTTGTAAACTAAATATGAGTTAGTAGTTTAATCGACAGCCAAAAACTCTAATGTGATCTCTGCATTCTGAGATGAATTATGGGAATCGTGGTGCCTAGGACTAGGACTAGGATTAGAGGACTGCTATAGTTTGCCCTTGTCAGACCACTTCTGCAGTATTGTGTTGGGTTGAGTGCCACATTTTAAAAAGACATTAATCAACTGGAATGTACAGAGTTAATGGTAACCAGGATGAAGAAGGGCTTCAGTTCTTTATATATGAGAATCAGTAGAATAAACTAGGAATTTTTAGCCTGGAGAAAAGGGGAGGTAGGGTGTTTCCTAGGATTTTGACAGCTGTCATGTGGAAGACTGTTCAACTTGTTCTTATTATCCAAGGAGGGCAGCGATAGGAGAAATTGGTGGAAGATACAAACACGGAAATCCAACCTTGGTTTAAAGAAAAGCTTCCTGAAGCTTAGAATGATCCAAAAGCGGAAGGTCTCTCCCACACTCTAGATTCTAGCATGCTCTAAGGATGCCTCACTGTCCACATGAGAAAGGCCTAAAGCTATTCCTGGTTCCTCCTTTGTTCTGGGTTCAGCAAAGTGAAACTGCTTATAAAATTATAAGTCTTGGGAAACTGGCTGTATTCAATCTGCACTGTTTTTTCTGGATGGTCTGCAGCTGTACAGGTCTGTGTGATTTCAGTTTGAGGCACATCAAGAGACCTTGAGTCTCTTGCAGATGCACTAATCTAGAGTAAGCAGACCTCAGGTGCTGTAATGGAAGGTTGCTTTTTTGACTCTTCTAAATTTGCCTGCTGACCCAGCTCATCAGCCATGAGAGTTGCAACATCGAGAATCACCAATTCCCAAACCTTTTTCCTCTACCCTCTAAGACAATCAACCGAAAGTGTTTTTCAATTGCCATTCTACCCTCTAAGCAAACCATTTAAGGAAGTCTCTCCTTCAATTGCCTTTTTCCTCATTTAAGACAATCACTTGAAAGAGAGATTACTTAAATCCTAGATAAGAGATTGCTGCATCTTTTGAAGTCCAAAGATTGCTCCCTCTTAAAAACCAAAAGAAATTCTTATTAGTAAGTAAAAACATAAAACTACATTATTCTAATTTTTATAAATAATTGTTCTCCTCATCTATCTACCTATAACAAATATATATGCATATATAATTTAAATTTGGTTAAGATATGCTTTTTTCCACCCTCCTTCAATCCATTATCCTAATTTTTATAAATAATAGTTCTGCCAATCTATCTACATATCAATGGTATTTGTGTATGTGCATGTGTTTCTGTGTGTATATATATGGGGGGTGTGTGTGTACTATATATGTGTGTATATATGTGTGTACATATATATATATTTGGCTATGAGGTATTATTTTCTTTCCTCCTCCCCCACATTGGGCAGTACAAATGTATCACATCCTTTTCCCCTGTAGAAAAACTCAAGGAACCCCAGGTTTGCTTCCTTTTTTTTTTTTTTTATTAAAGTGAATTTTTTTTTGTTTTTCTTTTAGACCAGTATATTTCAAAGGCTGAGAAAGCAAATCTGTAAGCTTCTCTTGCTTAGAGATATGTTTCACTAAAATATGTAGTTACTAAAAATAATAGTAATTACTAAAAATAATAGTAATAAATAGATACACTAGCTCAGACCTGCACAACTTGGCAGTAAGTGCGGGTAAAAATTAAAGGCTAAACTTTTTTCAGGCCGTAGATAGGTTTTAGCAGTTCACTTTCCAAGTAAAGGTATAATTAATGATAAACTATTTTGCCAATAAACCATATTTTTTAAAAAAGGGAAATTTCAATTAATATCAATTAGTTACACTTATTAGGTTTTTTTATCATGAAATCACATTAATGTTAAAAAAAATTACTTTGCTAAGCAGTACAAGTCTTAATACATTTTTCAGGTTTTCTTACTGTTTACATTTAGCAACAACCAAAAACACAGCAAAAAGATGAAACTCTCACTCCTCTCAGACTAGAGGTAGACTGATGATGGTTGGTTGCCACAGGTCATGTGACAAATAGAAGAGAGTGCGCAGTGACAACCCACTCACCAAGTTATGTGACAGACACAATACTGACTATTGGAAGGTGGGTTAAAAGCTTAAAAGGTTAATAGTTGTTAAAAAAAAAAGTGGGGCAAAGCCATGTTACTTTATTCTCTTTTACATCCTTTACATTTTTTGTGGACCACCCAAAATCCTTTGGCAGGCCACAAGTGGCCCACAAGCCATAGGCCTGCACTAGCTAATCTCTATATAAACATAAATTCACACACACGCATATATGTATACATATATTATATTTGTATGCCTTTCTTTGTACCCTGATTCTTATCTAAATACCTCAGTGATAGCTAAAATATTTTAAGACTGTTCAGTCTTTTCTAGCCCTAATGGGATGGAAAGCCCTTAGCTAAATTGCTCTTTAGAGAAAAACACATCCTCTTCCCCCATATTTACAAGTTAGATTATCTCTTCAAGGTCCTGGGCCAAAGGTCCTTAAAAGTAAATGTATTTTAAAAAACTAAATTTTAAATTTGGCATTCTACCTTATGATCCCAAAGTGATATAGATAGATATTGGAAGCAGAAAAAAAAATTCAGTATGTCATTTTGGGGGAGCAAAACCCTTCTCTCCACATAAGGAAAGACCAAAAGTCCTGCCTTGGGTTGATGCATTCTTTGCAAACCTGCTTCCCAGATGCTGATGCTTAAACCAATGGTATTAGCAGTGGACCCTAAGCCATAAGTTACCTATGCAAGCCTAAAGGAATATGCTTCAGAGGGCCCATAAGTTATATATCAGTCCATTTAAAAACAAAGACCAGTTGACTATACCCATAAATTTCATTCTTATAAATATGGCTTCAGATATGTAAGTTTCATACATTGTTTGTCTGTCATTCAACTAGTTTGTCCATTTAGCATAAAAAGCTACCGATTTAGGGATCTTTTCCTAATAAATGGTAAGGGAAAACAGTAAGCTCCGCTGAGGCACCAGTTCAGATGCCTTTAAACATACTAATCATTTCTAAGTCAGATAATGGTAAACACAGGATGTCACAGAAATATCTATCTCATAAAAGAAAAGCGGTTTTTTTTCCTTTTAAAAAGGTAATGGAATCATCCTCAAAACTTAGTTGTAACTAAGGCTAGAACCTGGTCAACAAAGATATCTTAGTGGCTTAAGTTTTTTTTTTTTAAAAAGGCACATGAGCATGACCACCACAGAGGCAGAATTGTCCTCAAATGAATCATGATATGTCTTTGCTAAACATCATTTCCATGTTATGGTTAAGTAAATTTCCTTTTCTTTGTTGGAGGGTTTTTTTTTGAGATATTAAATGTTTTATTTTTCCCAGTTATATGTATAAGCATTTTTTAACATTTTTTAACTTCAAGTTCCAACTTCTGTCTTCCTTTCCTCCCCTCCACCTGCCTTGAGAAGGCAAGCGATTTGATGTAGGTTATATATATATGTAGTAATGCAGTAATTAGTCATGTTATTTAAAAAAAAAAAAGAAAAATAGAGGAAGTTTAAAAAATGTGCTTCAATCTGCATTCAGACTCTTTCAGTTCTTTCTCCAGAGGTAGATAGCATTTTTCATTATAAGTCCTTCAGAATTGTCTTAGATCATTGTATTGCTAGAATAATTAAGTTACTCACACTTGATCATCACGCAATATTGCTATTACTGTGTACACTGTTCTCTTGGTTCTGCTCTTCACTTCACTTTACTTCACTTTACATCAGTTCATGTAAGTCTTTCCAGTTTTCTGAAAGCATACTGCTCATCATTCCTTATAGCACAATAGTATTGTATCACAATCATATATCACAATTTGTTCAGCCATTCCCCAATTGATAGGTATCACCTCAATTTCCAATTCTTTTCCACTACAAAAAGATCTGCTACAAATATTTTTATACATTTGGGCCTTTTCATTTTGGGGGTTTTTTAATCTCATTGGGATAAGACTAAGTATTGATATTGCTGGATTAAAGAGTATGCACAGTTTCCTAGCTTTGGGGGCAGTTCTAAATTGCTGTCCAGAATAGCAGCTCTTCTTGTGGTGGCCAAGAACAGGAAATTGAGGGGATTCCCAGCAATTGGGGAATGGTTGAATAAATTGTGGTATGTGAATGTAATGGAATACTACTGTTTCATAAGAAATGATGAGCAGGTGGACTTCAGAAAAACCTGGAAAGACTTACATGAACTGATGCTGAGTGACATGAGAAGAACCAGAACATTGTACACAGTAACTGCAACATTGTGAGATAACCAACTTTCACAGACTTACCTCTTCTTAGCAATGCAAGGATGTAAGACAACTCCAAAAGATTCATGATGGAAAATGCTATATGCATCCAGAAAAAGAACTGTGGGGTCTGAATGCATATCAAAGCATACTATTTGCTCTCTCTTTTTTTTGTTGTTCTTTTGTTTCTTCTTTCTTGTGGTTCCTCTCATTGGTTCTAATTCTTCTTTGCAACATGACTAATATCGAAATAGATTTAATATGAATTATATATCTGTGTGTGTGCATATATATATATATATATATATATTATATCAGATTGCATGCCATCTTAGGGAGGAGGGTGGGGAGGGAGTGGGAGAAAATTTAGAACTCAAAATCTTATGGAAGTAAATGTTGAAAACTAAAAATTAATTAATTAATGAGTTTTTTAAAAATAGTAAGAAACTTCAAAATAGTTCAAAAGAAAAATAAAAGCTTTAAATGAAGATATCAGAAATAAAAAATTGCTCTCCAGAATGTTTGAATCAGTCCACAGGTCCACCAACAGTGCAATAGTGTATCAATTTTCCCACATCCCCTCCAACATTTGTCATTTTCCTTTTTTGTCATGTTAGTCAATCTGATAGGTATGAGATTGTATCTCAGAGTTGTTTTCATTTGCCTTTCTTTAATCAATCATGTTTTAGAACATTTTTTATATGACTATAGATAGCTTTGATTACTTCATTTGAAAACTGCCCGTTAGTATCCTTTGACCATTTATCAGTTGTGGAATGACTTATATTCTTATAAATTTGACTCAGTTCCCTACATATTTGAGAAATGAGGTCTTTATCAGATAAATTTACTGTAAACATTTTTTCAGTTATGATTACTGTGTATTTCCCTCCATAGTATTTCCACCTTTTATCTTACTCTCTCTCCTTTCACTCTGTTTTCT
>NW_027555188.1:0-9584 GCF_003287225.1 Phascolarctos cinereus
TATTATATTCTTGGCATTTCAATTTGGGATCTCTTTCAGGTGGTGATGGTGATTCTTTCTGGTTATTTTACCTTCTGGTTCTAGGACTTCAGGGCAGTTTTCCTTTATGATTTCCTGAAAGATACTGTCCAGGCTCTTTTTTTCATCATGATTTTCAGGTAGTCCAATAATTTTTAAATTGTCTCTCCTGGATCGATTTTCCAGGTCAGTTGTTTTACCAATGAGGTATTTTACTTTTCATCTATTTTTTCATTTTTTTGTTTCTGTTTGACTGATTCTTGCTCTCTCATAGAGTCATTAGTTTCCATTTGTCCAATTCTAGTTTTTAACAATTGTTTTCTTCTGTTAGTTTTTGTACTTCCCCAATTGGCCAATTGTTTTAGGGATTTGTTTTCTTCAGTGTACTTTTTTTTTTCCAATTGGCTGATCGTATTTTTTAGGGACTTGTTTTCTTCATATTTTTTTTCCAAGTGGCCAATTGTATTTTTAAGGACTCTTCTACCTCTCTCATTTGACTTTTAAAATCCTTCTTGAGCTCTTCTAAGAAGGCTTTTGGGCTTCAGACCAATTCATATTCCCTTTTGGTTGCAGATGTGGTTTTGTTGACAATGTTGTCTTCAGAATTTCTGCCTTGATCTTCACTCATCTCATAATAAGAATCTATGGTATGTTTCTTTTTACTAATGGTGTTTCTTTACTCCCTGTTCTTCAAAGAGATTGATCTCTCCTTCTGGGGAGCAGAGGGCACTTGCACAAGCTTCTTGTTTTGGGAGTCTAAGTCTTGGTCAATGGCTTTGTGTGCTGGGGCATCAGACATTGGGAATTGGAGGCTGGAGGGTTCTGGCAGCTTACCTGAAGTTGGACTGGAATCAGCAAGCTGGAACTTTTGGGCAACTCTAGGTTGCCTGCTTTTCCTTTCCTTTTGCTTTCTTCAGCTCCTGGGTTTCAGGAACTCTTCCTAGGGTGCTAAAGTAGGGCTTTCCACTAGTTTGCTGATGTGCCTCTCTGTACTGCTCCCCTATCCCCAGGGCAAGAGGGGCCTTTTGTTAATCCCTCAAGCCACCTGGGCTACTGCACTGCTGCTGCCCATCTATCTTCTGGTTCAGCTGTTCCAAGGTTTTTCCTGGAGTGATATTTTCTGGGCTTTCAGAGATTGATAGGGAGGGGTGAAAGTGACTACCTTTTTGCTCCACCATCTTGGCTTCTGTAAGTGGAAGTCCTGTAGTAGCTTAATTTTTGTAATTACCACTTGTCCTGGGGTATGGAGGATGGTGCTTTTGGCCTCAGATCCTCCTTTAATTCTCCTCTCTGGCTTGGAACCCAGACCAAGACCATCAGCCTCCTGTAAATGTCCACAGCCAGCTGTGTCCCTCCCTCATTTCTTCTGCACTGGACATGTGCTCATTCCTTCTTACACCTGTTACTGTCTTCACAGCAAATTTGCTCTGGCATTCCTTCTCAGCAGAGGTTCCCTCAGTCTTCCCTGGCTCACACATTCAACTCCCCTCACTGTTCCTGGGTTGAAAGTTCCTGTGGCTGAAGCAGAGTCAGCTTCCCAACACAGCTAACCCCAAGATTTGTCTCTTCTTGTTTAAGCAGTCCTTAGCCTGGAAGTATTTACTCTTAACAGGGGCCAAACCTCATCCTGGGATTTTTCTTCAGATCTTCTCCAATTGCCTTAGAAGGACCCTATTCTGCCCCCACTCTTATCTATTTTTATCAGCTATGTTCAGTCTGAGGCATTATTTTATCTTTTTTTGTAGAGGAAAAAATCTTGAGAGCTTGGATTACCTGCTATACCATCTTCCCAGAATCCTCTCTCCTCATTCTCTTTAATGAAATTGCTGATAACGTCTATTAATTGTTCATTGGTTTAATCATTCTTTAGGATTAGATTACTTAGTTTCTGATTAGCTTTTAATCTATCCTTCCATTAAATGTAATTTTTATTGCATTATGATGTATTCTAATTGCTGCTTCAGTTTTTTGTTTGTTTGTTTTTGTTTTACTTCAAGTGAAACATAATAGATTCTGTTCCAATCCCTCATTTTCTTCTTTCTGTTTTAAGTGTGTTTCTTTTAGATAACATATCATTGGATTTTTATTTCTAATCCATTCTCCTATCCACTTCAGTTTTCTGGATAAGTTCATCCCATTCACATTCACAGTTATGATTACTATTTATTCCCCTCCATCTTTTTTTTTCTTTTTACCTTTCTCTCTCTCATTTTAATCTGTCCCTCCTCTGAAGTCTGGTTTGTGTCTGACCACTACCTTTTCTTATCTGCCCTCCCTTTCATTATTCTTCCCCCCCTTATTCCATTTCCCTCCTACTTTCCTGTTAGGTAAGATATGCATACATACATGCACACATACATACATACATACATACATACATGTACACACACATATATACACATACACACATATATTATATAGATGTTTGTATGTACATATATGTACATATATATAATTACTAATTGAGTATGCATGCATATTTTCTCTCTTTGAACAAATGTAGATGTTCATGAGGTTCACACATTACTTGTACCCTTACCCCCAACCACCGCCATATTTCCCCTCCACTGTAAAAGTTCTTCCTTCAGGAATATCATCTTCTAAGTCCTTTGGTCTTTTCATGTGGTAGCTGCTAGATGCTGTGTGATCCTGTCTGTGATCTCACAGTTTTTGAACGGTTTCTTACCTGGCTGCTTAAATATTTTCTCTTTGACCTGGGAGATCTTCAATTTGGCCATAATATTCCTGGGAGTTTCCATTTCGGAATCTCTTTCAGGTAGTGATTTGTGGATTTTGAAAACATTTTCTATTTTATCCTCTGTTTCTAGGATATAGGGGCAGTTTTCCATTATAACTTCTCAAAATATGACATCTAGGCTATTTCTTCGATTGTGGTTTTCAGGTAATCCAATAATTCTTAAATCACCTTCTCAAGGCCCCTTCTCCCTTGGTAAAAGAGGACATGAGATCAAACTCAAAGCCACTTAATAGTTATATGACCTTGGTCAAGTCACACACTGTACACCACTTCACACACTTAAGCTCAAATGCATTAGATATAAAATCCCAGAAGCAATCAACACAGAAACATAGTGTTTGATAAACTGAAGGACAGAAAGAGCTGGGATAAAAAAAAACAAAAACATTTTAAAAAAACTGCTTGGAAAATTGAAAATAAACTAGTTGAAACAACAGTTTTGACCAATAACTCATTCTATATATTCTAATAAGCTCCAAAATGATACACAAACTAAATATCATGAACTTAGTTAATATCACAAATAAATTAGAGAAGAAAGGTAGGTGGTGCCTCTCACAGATATGGGTAGTGGAAAGTCCTCAATCAAATAAGGACAAAGGTCCCCAGATGAGACAAAATGGATAATTTTGATTTTATAAATTGAAAATGTTTTATACAAACAAAATCAATGCAATTAGAATTAGAAGGGAAAGAGTGAACTGGTGAAAACATCTGAGCAGCAAGCCTTTCTGATAAAGTTTTTATATCAAAAATTTATAAAACACTTTCCCAATAGAAAAAAAAAATGTTTCAAAAAACATGAACAGGCATTTCTCAGAAGAGACAATACAAGTGATCAATAGCCATCTGAAAAAAAAAAAGAAACCTCTAAAAAACTTAAAAATATATAGAAATGCAAATTGAAGTGAACAAAAAATAGGCCTGATGAGGAGGGCAGACTTGGAACCAATGTGTTAAATGTTATACATATGTATATACATGTCTGTGTGTGTGTGTATACACACATATACATATATACATACACATATACATATACATATATGCATATATCTTAAATTGTAAGTTAATAGAAATGCACAGTTTCTTATATAGTCCTCTTTTTTCTCTTCTTTGTAGATGGAAATGTTTATATTCATTGATGTCTTTTTTAAACAAGTTGTAAATCTTTATTTTTAGACACTGAAGTCATATACATATTCTGTGCATATGCACATCAATCTTGGAGAAACATGATGATAAGGGAAGTTTAGTGAAAAATAATTTTCTATTCCAAATTTGCAATTTCCCTAAGTATGAGTCTTCTTACAGCTTAGTAAGCTTCAGCAATAAAGTGTCACCATGCAGGTTAAGCATACCAAGATAACCATAAAGGGAACCAAGTGAATGTCTCTATTTGTTAAGCCACTGGTTTCAAAATTGGAAAATTTTACACCTAAAGACCAAAATATTTCGTGTAAAGATCTAATGCTCTACTAAAGCAATGCTTTACCCTTCCAAAAAGATACCATTTTCAACAATAACTCATATATCTGAAAGATTAAGAGAAAAAAGGGTGAAGGTAAACAACAGAAGCTTTTCTGCCACCTTGAGAAAAGCCCCACATGCAGACCTTCTAAACGGGTTAGCAGCATTAACAAGTGTAAAAATTTGGCAGCCCCTTTCCTCCATCCGTAAATATTAAACTGGGAAGCTAGACTTTAATAGTAGAACAAACATACTTTGTATGTGTCCAGCTTTATTCTGTCAAGTTAATAAATTACTTCACAAAGGCTGATGAACACATATCACTGTCAGAGCATACTCATGCATGGAGAAGTTCCAGTTAAAGCAGCAAGTCCTGACATGAGTCATAGATGCTTGAAGCAATCATAGACTGAATTTCCATCTCTGATAGAACATTTTGTCAGTTTGAATATTTGATATAGTCAATACAAATACAGCTTTCTGCACAGACTTTTGAACAATGTTTTTAGTCTGTAAGCATGCCTCCAACTCATTGACAATTTTCTTAGCTTCATTCGCATATTAGTGGCCACTGACTTTTTTTTCACGTTTGCAATGGGGACATTAGTACTTTGAGTGAGGCTATAAAATTTTACTGTTGGCAGAGAATTGGAAGAACTAATTGTGTTTCATTCCCCGAAACTACATCACTTTCATGTAGGAGATCATCTTGTTTCAATACTGCATGAAATGGCTAGTATTGGTATGCTTTTTCATTAGTTGAAATTGTTTACAAAGAATCTCTTTAGTCTAGTTTCCTGCATCTGAATCTCCCATTCTATTAACACTATAGCAGTCTCCAGGTAAGTAATTTTCTCTTCATCATAGTAACAGACATAGGAAGATTCTCTGGGATTGACAGCAGTAGTTGCATAAACATTGATATCTTCAGGCAAGTGGTGCATCATTAAGCCAGATTCACCTGTTTCAATACTAAACATGATCTTTTGGTAGTTTTTATGTTGGTGCATATAATGGATAGTCTTATTCAAATACTTTACATGAACTTCATCACCTAGGAAAACCAAGAGTCCAAGGAGCTGCATGATCAGTGAAGTAAACAAACACATGATACTTAGAACCACTGCCAAAAGAAATCAGCCTTTCTCAATAGGTTATTGTGACCCACAGTTTAAGAAGTGCTGAAGGGGTTGCAAGAGGAATAATTTAGAAGCCCTGGGTTACAGCACTAATTTACAACATTGTGAAATGCTTGTCATCTCAATTTTTTAGTTAACTTTACAGAAAAACAGCTAAAGTGTAGAGCTGGTCAAGATGTTCATTCAGAATAGAACACAATACACAGGGTCAACAGCCACAATAAACCCACACCCACCTCAGTTTCTTCCTTCATGCAGATGCTATCCAGAATGACAAAGCAGTTTCCTTCTAATTCAAAGTTTTGGAAAAAGGGTGTAGGATTGAAATAAATTATGGGAAAGGTCACAGTGTACTCTAGAACATTCATTTATGAAACATTTAGTGAATGGTTATGATGGACTACTTACAAGTATGCCAGGCACTGGGGAATGCAAATCTAGTCCAGTTCTTTTCTGTTAAAGCCCAGGAGTAAGTGGCAGAGTTGAGACTAGAAGCCTAATACCTTGACTCCTATTGAACTATTTTCCCCAATACATTTACACCATGGCCAAGGAGTGAGGAAGAGATCTTATAGCTTTTCTCTAATGAGTCATATGTCCCCATTGGTTCCCCTGGGCACACAGTGAAATGTAGGGTTTGTCAAGTCCCATCAGACACATGTGATCATACTATGACACCCTTGGGGATGCAGACATACTATATGTCAGAGTTATTGGCAATTCTTGGGCAATGGGTCTTTAGGGTATTACTATGAATCAGAAGCACATGAGTCATAGTACTAACTTTGGGTTTAGCTGTGTCTACATCTCCAACTCTATAACATAGATGTACTGTATTATGCCATTACAAAATAATGCACTTCATGTAAATTATGAAACACCATAAAAATAATGAACACCACATATAACAGAGTACATTTTCTGACTTGCAGTCAGTCAGGGCAGCACTTAAAAGATGCTTTCCCCATAAGATTAAGGATAAATTTGTGTTTATTCTACACTATACCTTCACTTAATGTACAATCTCAGCTTTGGTGCCATTTAGAACAGTGTAAATCTAATTAGGCCATGGGAAAGGGGAAAATCAACCTTACTTTTGGTATGTCGTAATATAAATTAAGGTAAACTGAGTCAATAAAGTTTTGAGCATGTTCATTTTATAAACAAGGCTGCATTTGCCAATGAAAGTAGTTAATAGACCCTCAGTAGCCAAAGACCCATTGATGCCTGTTGGGCTCACAATTTTAAAAAATTATAATGGAAGGGAGTGAAGCAGAGAAGAAGGTTTTATAGCAATGCTAATGCCATTGAGGATGTTGGGGGTCACGTGGAACTTAGTGGATGATTAGAAGAAGGGCAGAAAATTGGTATAATCAAAGAATAGCACAGACTTCCTGAAAGGAAAAAGGAGAGGACCTCTCTGAGTTGTGTAGCAATACCAGTCTGAAAAGAGTATGCCAATCAGTACTCCTGTCCCTAAAAATCAGAAGTACTTGGAGGAGCCTCTTGCAAGGAAGATAATTATAAGGGATGTGATATCTTTAATGGGAAGTCTGGCCCAGTTAAAGCAACAGAAGGCAGGAATGAAAAAAAAATATACAGAAGTTTGTTGAGAAAGAAAGGGAATGACTCTCACGTGTGTGGAAATTTCTTGCTCAAACAAGGATAGAGGTGACCATAGGAGACAAAATGGACAATATTTTCCACACGAGGGTTTCTGAAACCCAAAACAATTTCATCACCAGGTAGCTAGATTACTGGTAATGTACTTCTTATAATTAACTAGATTGGTATGTAGACAACAGACTCCATCTGTTACTAAGGCTACACTCAAAGACTTTCCAACATAAATGAACCTGCCAGACTCTGTGTTCACCAGCATATTCTCCAAAAGCCCAGTCTTATTTCCCCTATCATGATGATATAATGACAAAGCAGGGCTTTGTAGGGAAGAAAGAAAAGATGGACTGGCCACATGGGCTATACCATATTTCCATATTGAAGTCCAGTCTATTCATGGTAGAGCAGAATAGTATGTTTTTACATGCTGAGGAAGGCTATAAATGAGTGACTTTGATCTGGCTTATTGAAAATGATTTTGGGAAGTTGGCTTGGATGCTTTCTAAATATCTGACAAATTTAATTATTCTAAAATGTTAAATCAGCTGCTCTACTGTTGTAGTACAATGACAATGCTTTAAAAAAAGATAGAATGAAAGGGAGAGACAGAGAAAGAAAGAGAGAGAGAAAGAGAGAGAGAGAGAGAGAGAGAGAGAGAGAGAGAGAGAGAGACAGAGAGAGAGAGAGAGAGAGAGAGAATGAAAAAGAAAGAACCCACTCCTCAGGCTTTAATGTATTCAACACAAAGAATGTTAATAGACAGATCTGTGTGGGAACTGTTCTATAATTTGTTATCACATATTGATTTTTTTTAGTCAGATTATTGCCTGCCAACTATAAAGTGAAAATTATTTGATACAAATTTCAGAATTCGTTTTGTCCTCTCTTCCTCCCCTCCTCCCTTAATGTAATATAGTAGAAATTGTATAAAATTTGGAGTCCAAAGATTTGGGTTGAGATCCTGACTGTTAATTATTATATATGTGATCTTTGGGAGGTTGTTTTCCCTCTCTGTGCCTCAAATTCCTGATCTGTAAAATAAGAAGTTTAAACTGTATGATATCTATGGTCTTTTCTAATTATATATTCTTAAAACCCTATTCTATTTAAAATATTTATTTATGTCTGAGGCTATTTCCCGAACAAAAGTCTCCTCATGAGTTTTTGATGGGCCTTCTGCTTTATAACTTTTCTAAACAAAAGAGAAGACCAAAAAAAAAAAAAAGAAAATGAAGAGTACTGATGGTATAAATGTCTCTTCTTAAAAATAGTAATTAGGGCTTCTGCTTATGGGAGCCAAGATGGTGGAGTGAAAAAATAGTAGCTCTCACTCTCCCCTGTCAACTTCTGAAAACCTAGAAAATATCACCCCAGAAAAAAAACCCTGGAACACCTGAACTAGAAAAGAGACAGGGAGCAACAGGGCAGCAGCCCAGCAAACGGGTCTCCCAGTGCCTCAGTAAAAATAAGGGAGGCAGAACTACAAGGGGCCTGAGGCAGACAAGTACCCAGGGGAATTCATCTGAAAGGAGGTGAAGAAAACAAGCTAAAGGCTTCCTAAAGCCCCAGCCTTGCTGATTCCAACACAACACTAGGTGAGCAGTCAGAGCCCTGAAGCCTCCAATTGTTAAGAAATCCTGAAGCCCAGGTGGTACAGCAGGCAAACACCAACACCTGGACCTCTGAATGCCTCAGTGAGGGTGGGGGAAACCGATGGAAACCAGCTCAGAAATCCATAAGGTACCTCGGCACTCCACCACAAAGGAATCTCCCAGTGCATTAGCAGAAAGAGGGAGACAGCACGGCAAGGGGCCCCAGGCAGATAAACACCCTGCAGCACTCATCTAAAAGGAGCTGAAGAAAGCTAAAGGAAAGGAAAAGCAAGCAACCTAGAATTGCCCAAAAGTTCGAGCCTTGCTGATTCCACCCCAACACGAGGTAAGCCACCAAAACCCTACAGCCTCCAATTGCCAACATAAGAGGCCCCAGCACACAAAGCCAGTGACAAGACATAGGCTCCCAACACAAGAAGCTTGGTTCCCTCTGCTCCCCAGCAGGAGAGCTCAATCTCTTTAAAGGCCAGGGAATAAAGAAACAACATGAGTAAAAAGAAAGGTACCATAGATTCATATTATGAGAAGAGTGAAGATCAAGACAGAAATTCGGAAGAGGACAACATTGTCAACAAACCCACATCTGCAACAACAAAAGTGAATATGAAATGGTCTGAAGCCCAAAAAGCTTTCTTAGAAGAGCTCAAGAAGGATTTTAATAGTCAAATGAGAGAGGCAGAAGAGTCCTTCAAAAATACAATTGGCCAACTGGAAAAAAAATACACTGAAGAAAACAAGTCCCTAAAAACGTAACTGGCCAATGGAAGAAGGAAGGACAAAAATTAACAGAAGAGTACACTGAAGAAAACAAGTCCCTAAAAAATACAATTGGCCACTTGAAGAAGGAAGGACAAAAACCAACAGAAGAGTATACTGAAGGAAACAAGTCCCTAAAAAACATAATTGGCCAGTTGAAGAAGGAAGTACAAAAACTAACAGAAGAAAACAATCTGTTAAAAACTAGAATTG
>NW_027555189.1:0-9536 GCF_003287225.1 Phascolarctos cinereus
AACTTTTTATATCCCTACAAGGGAAGATGACACTTGCAACTCTTGAGAACTGTGATATTATTATGACACTTAAAAGGGTATACTTAGACAGAGGGCTTGGCTATAAGTGGACTTTGATATGATGGTAAGAAATCTAATGAACTGATGAAAAGGGATTGTACTGGGAGAAGAGGAAATGAGGAGGTAAACAAGAATAAATTACATCACATGAAAAGGCACAAAAACATAATGCAGTAGAGGGAAAGAAGAAAGGGAGATGAACATTGTTGAACTTTATTCTCATCAGATTTGGTTCAAAGAGGGAATAACATAATCAGTTAGGTATAGAAATCTAACTTACCTTATAGGAAGAGGGGAAAGGGAAAAGAAAAAAGGAGGCAGAAGGGAGGGAAGAAGTAAAAAGGGAAAGGGGGAATAAAAGGGATGGAGCTAATGAAAAAGAGGACAGACTGAGGGAGGCAGTGATAGAAGGCAAAATCTACTGAGGAAGGAAAGGGAAAAAGGAGAGAGAAAATCATAAATGAGGTGTGGATAGGATGGAGAGGAAGACACAGATAGTAATCATAACTGTGAATGTGAATGGGATGAACTCTCCCATAAAATGGAAACAGATAGCAGAGTGGATTAAGAACCATAATCCCGCAATATGTTGTTTACAAGAAACACATTTGAAGCAGAGGGATACACAGAGTAAAGTTAAAAGACTGGAGTAGTATATAGTGTGCTTCAGCTGAAGTAAGAAAAACAGGCTTAGCAAACCTGATCTCACACAAAGCAAAAGCAAAAACAGATCTAATTAAAAGAGATAAGGAAGGAAACTGTACCCTGGTAAAAAGTAAAATAGATAATGAAGTAATATCATTACTGAACATATATGTACCATGTGGTATAGCATCCAAATTCTTAAAAGAGATGTTAAAGATACAGGAAGAAATAGATAGCAAAACTATGGTAGTGGGGGACCCCAACTTCGCCCTCTCTGAACCAGATAAATCTAACCACAAAATAAACAAGAAAGAAGTTAAGGAGATAAATAGAATTTTAGAAAAGTTATATATGGTTGACCTCTGCAGAAAACTAAATGGTGGCAGAAAGGAATATACCTTTTTCTCAGCAATACATGGCACCTACACAGAAATAGACCATGTACTAGAGCATAAAAACCTCACAATCCAATGCAGACAGGCAGAAATATTAAATGCATCCTTTTCAGAGTATGATAAAATAAAAATTACATGAAATAAAGGGCCATGGAAAGATAGACTAAAAATTAATTGGAAACTAAATAATCTAATCCTGAAGAATGAGTGGGTGAAATATCAAATCATTGAAATAATAACTTCACCCAAGAGAATGATAATAATGAGACAACATATCAAAAACTTATGGGATACAGCAAAAGCAGTCCTTATGGGGAGTTTATACCTCTAAATGCTTACATAAATAAAATAGAGAAAGAAGAGATGAACAAATTAGGCATGCAACCAAAAAAGCTAGAAAAAGAACAAATTGAAAATCCCCAATTAAATACTGAATTAGAAATTCTGAAAACCAAAGGATAGTCTAATAAAACTGAAATTAAGACAATTATTGAACTATTAAATAAAACTAAGAGCTGGTTTTATGAAAAATAAAATAAAATAGATAAACCTATGGTTAATTTAATTAAAAAAAAAGAAAACCAAATTACCAGCATCAAAAATGAAAAGGAAATAAAAAATAATAATTAGGAGGTATTTTGCCCAATTGTATGCAAATAAATTTGGCAATCTTGGTGAAATGGATGAATATTTGCAAAAATGTTTATTGCCCAGATTAACGGAACAGGAAATAAAATACTTAAACAATCCAATTTCAGAAAAAAGAAAATGAACAAATCATCAATGCACTCCCTAAGAAAAACTCTCCAGGGCCAGATGAATTTACAAGTTAATTCTATTAGACATTTAAAGAACAACTTATATTAAATATATAAAGTATTTGGGAAAATAGGGGAAGAAGTCCTACCAAATTCTTTTTATGACACAAATAAGTTGCTGTGACCTAAACCACTAAGAGCCAAAACAGAGAAAGAAAACTAAAGACCAATATCCCTAATGAATGTAGATGCAAAAATTTTAAATAAAATATTAGAAAAAAGATTATAGCAACTTATTTAGAGAATAATACACTACAACCAGGTAAGATTTATACCAGAAATGCAGGGCTGGTTCAATATTAAGAAAACTATCAGCATAATTGACCACATCCACAACAAAACTAACAGAAATCATATGATTATCTCAATAGATGCAGAAAAAGCATTTGACAAAATACAACGCCCATTCATATAAAAACACTAGAGACCACAGGAAAAAATGGAGTCTTCCTTACAATGATAGATAGGATCTATCAAAAACCATCAGCAACATTATATGTAATTGGGTTAAGGTAGAAACATTTCCAATAAGATTGGGAGTGAAACAAAGATGTCCATTATCACCACTGTTATTTAATATTGTGCTAGAAATGTTAGCTGTAGCAATTAGAGAAGAAAAAAAATGGAAGGAATTAGAATAGGCAAAGAAGAAACAAAGCTATCACTCTTTGCAGATGATATGATGGGATATTTAGAAAAACCTTAGAGAATCAAGTAAAAAAATACTTAAAATAATAAACAATTTTAGCAAAGTTGCAGAATATAAAATAAATCCACACAAATCATTGGCATTTCTATATATTACTAAAAAGCCTAACAGCAAGAGATAGAAAGAGCAATTCTATTTAAAGTTACTGTAGACATTATAAAATATTTAGAACTCTACCTCCCAAAACAAACCCAGGAACTATATGAACACAATTACAAAATATTTTCCACACAAATAAATCAGATCTAAATAATTGGAAAACTGAATTAGAATTACCTCACTAAAAGTGAGAACCTGGAAAGACATTAGCTTAAGAGGGCCAGTGTCTCCCATTGCGTACTGAGCCATCTCCAGTCCTCCTGATGAATATCTGGCCACTGGACCCAGATGGCTTTGGAAGAGAAAGTGAGGCTGGTGACCTTGCACAGCCCTCCCTCACTCAAATCAAGGTCAATTGCAAGTCATATCATCTCCCTGATTCTGAAATGACAGAGAAAATGAATCCTTCTTCTTGATTGTTCTCTCTCTAAATTCTCTTCTTTGTCTCCTATATTGATACTTCTTCCCCTCTCCCATCCCTTGTATTTAGGCTTTCCTCAAAGCCATAGTAATACGGAACCTTCTTACTTCTCTCTATACTTACTGATTTCATCTACTTCCATGCCTTTATTTATTACCTGTATGTAGATGACTCACAGGTCCATGTCTATAATTTTGACTTACCTCCTGAGTTCCAGATCCACATTTCTAAGTGCTTACAGGATAGCTACATGTGTGTATTCCATTGTCACCTCAAAGTCAAAGAACCCATGTGAAAGGTGTTTATTATACCTATAGTTTGCATTTAATATTTTTAGGGTTGAAAGGGCCAAAAAAAATAAGAAATACCAGTTCTTTACCTAATAACACTACCATACTATTTTCCAGTCTTCCCAGCAGTTTAGTTCTTATCCCAGAAACTGGAGTCTTTGTGTTTATCAAACAGTAGATTATTATAGTCATTGACCACTTGTCTTGTGTACCTCACCTATTCCACTGATCCACCACTGTTTCTTAGCCAGTACCAAGCAATTTTGATGATTGTTGCTTTATAATACAATTTAAGATCTGGCATGACTAGGCCACCTTCCTTTGAATTTCTTTTCATTAATTCCCTTGATATTCTGGATCTTTTGTTCTTCCAGATGAATTTTGTTATTGTTTTTTTCTAGTTCTATGAAATGGTTGGAATTTTGGTAGTTTGATTGGTATGGTGAAGTAAATTAATTTAGGTAGAATTGCCATTTTTATTATATCAGCTCAGCCTACCCATGAGCAACTGATATTTTTTGAATTATTGAGATCTGATTTTATTTGTGTGAAAAGTGTTTTGTAATTGTGTTCATGTAGTTCCTGGGTTTGTCTTGAAGACAGGCTCCCAAATATTTTATATTGTATGCAGTTATTTTAAATGGAATTTTTCTTTCTATCTCTTGCTGCTGGGCTTTGTTAATGATATATAGAAATGCTGATGATTTATGTGGGTTTATTTTATGTCCTGCAACTTTGATAAATTTATTTGTCATTTCAAGTAGTTTTTTTTACTTGATTCTCTAAAATTCTTAAGTATACCCTAACCCTAACCCTAATCCTAACCTCGCCCCTTATCATACCACCTTGGAAGAACTGAAATTTAAAGGTCCCTAGAAGAATCTCTGAAAACAGCTTTACAAACCCCCAAAGCTTGGGACAGTACATTCTCCACATTGGAAGCAGACCTCTACCTTAATAAAGAGTTTATAACTCAAGTAATTGTCTGGGATCATGAGCAAAGCTCGAAAGAAGTGTCAGGCCATAGAATCTGGTTTTGGGAACAAAGAAGATAAAACATTCAACCAAAAGAAGACAACAAAGTCAAAGCTCCAATATCCAAAGCCTCCAAGAAAAATATAAATCAGTCCTAGGCCT
This sequence comes from Phascolarctos cinereus, assembly GCF_003287225.1. NCBI lineage: Eukaryota > Metazoa > Chordata > Mammalia > Diprotodontia > Phascolarctidae > Phascolarctos > Phascolarctos cinereus. Next base: position 4,575 of record NW_027555189.1, read on the forward strand.
TAGAAGAGCTCAAAAAGGAGTTTGATAAACAAGTAAGAGAAGTAGAGGAAAAACTGGGAAGAGAAATGAGAGTGATGCAAGAAAATCATGAAAAACAAGTCAACAGCTTGCTAAAGGAGACCCAAAAAAATACTGAAGAAAATAATACCTTAAAAAATAGTCTAACCCAAATGGCAAAAGAGGTCCAAAAAGCCAATGAGGAGAAAAATGCCTTAAAAAGGAAAATTGGCCACATGGAGAAGGAAGTCCAAAAGCTTACTGAAGAAAATACTTCCTTAAAAATTAGAATAGAGCAATTGGAAGCTCATGACTTTATGAGAGATGAAGACACTGCAAAATAAATCCAAAAAATGAAAAATTAGAAAACATTGTGAAATATCTTATTGAAAAAACAACTGACCTGAAAAATAAATCCAGGAGAGAGAATTTAAAAATTATTGGACTATCTGAAAGCCATGAGCAAAAAAAGAGCCTAGACATCATATTTCAAGAATTATCAAGGAAAACTGCCCTGGTATTTTAGAACCAGAAGGCAAAAGAGAAATTGAAAGAATCCACCAATCTCCTCCTGAAAGAGATCCCCAAAGGAAAACTCCTAGGAATATTGTAGCCAAATTCCAGAGTTCCCAGGTCAAGGAGAAAATACCGCAAGCAGCCAGAAAGAAACAATTCAAGTATTGTGGAAACACAATCAGGATAACACAAGATTTAGCAGCTTCTACATTAAGGGACCAGAGGGCATGGAATATAATATTCCGGAGTGCAAAGAAGATAGGATTACAACCAAGAATCACCTACCCAGCAAAACTGAGTATAATCTTTCAGGGGAAAAAAGGGTCATTCAGTGAAATAGAGGACTTTCAAGCATTCTTGATGGAAAGACCAGAGCTGAATAGAAAATTTGACTTTCAAATACAAGACTCAAGTGGAACATGAAGAGGTAAACAGGAAAGAGAAATCATAAAAGACTTATTAAGGTTGAACTGTTTACATTGCTGCATGGAAAAATAAAATTTATAACTCATGAAACCTTTGTAAGTATTAGGGTAATTGGAGGGAAAAATTATATATAGATATAGATATAGATATAGATATAGATATAGATATAGATATAGGGCACAGGGTGAGTTGAAGATGAAAGGGTCATATCTGGAGAATAAAATTAAGGGGTGAGAGAGGATTATACTGGGACAAGGAGAAAGGGAGAGGTAGAATGGGGTAAATTATCTCACAAATAAAACAGAAAAGAAAAGGCTCTTGCAGTAGAGAGGAAACAGGGGAAGGTGAGAGGGAGTGAGTGAATCTTATTCTCATAGGATTTGGCTTAAGGAGGGAATAACATACACACTCAATTGGGTATGGAAAGCTGTTTTACCCTATAGGAAAATAGGGGAGAAGGGACACATGAGCAAGGGAATGATAGAGAGGAGGGCAGATTAGGAAAGGGGGTAATCAGAAGCAAACACTGCTGAGGAGGACAGTGTCAAAAGAAAGAATAGAGTAAATGGGGGGGCAGGATAAAATTAAGGGAAATAGAGTTAGTTTTTCACAACATGACTACTATGGAAGTGTTTTGCATAACTGCGCATGTATAACCTCTATTGAGTTGTTTACCTTTTCAATGAGGGTGGGTGGGGAGGAGGATGGGAGAAAATTTGGAACCCAAAGTTTTAAAAACACATGTTTAAAAAAATGTTTTCACATGCAACTGGGAAATAAGAAATACCAGAAATGGTGTACAGAAATCTCTCCTGCCCTACAGGAAAGTAGAAGGGGAAGGGGATAAGAAGGGGGGGGAGATAGAAGGAGGACAGACTTGGGGAAAGGATATTCAGAATGTATGCCATCTTGGGGTGGGGGAGAAGCGAGATGAAAGTTTGAAACTCAAAATCTTGTGGAAGTAAATGTTGAAAACTAAAAAGAAATAAATTTAAGAAAAATCAAACAAACAAACAAAAAAAGAAAGTAACACAACCAGGATATTTGATCACCAAAATATAGAAGGGACCCCTCCCCACTACCTAATTCCTTAAAAATCTCTCCTGCCTTTTTAATATTCATAATTTCTGCTGTGTAATCAGCATAATTACACTATCAATTTGCCTGTGTTGTTGTCTTACTAAGTTGCTGGTTCCTTTTGGAACCCAGTCTGTTGGAGGCTTTATTCCAATAAATGCCTATGCTTGGATTAGAAAAAAAAATGAAAATAGGACTTGTCACATCTCCACAACTTTATACTTGAAGAATAATTTGATTATTGGACTTTCTAGCAAATATCTCAAGAATGATTAAGATGTCATCTACAAACATCTAAAAGACTTCACCTTCTATCAGAATCTCTGTTTTGACTCTGTGAAGTACATGGTAAATGATTGGATGACCATACACCTCCTATCTTATTCTTTATTTGATATCAGTAATAAGGTGGTCAATGAACAAAGTTATATCTATGGTTCTATCTATCTTCCATGATTTTAAAATATGCATGGGAGATATTTTATTGGAAGAGAGCCTTAAATGCTGCATTTTGCTTTACTAACTCAATTGTTTCTCCTAATCAATAAATTATAAACATAATATTAAAAATTGGTGGGATCTTTTATTTAATACAGTCCTTACATGCTCATACACCTGTCTGTGGTGGCATTATATGAAGCACCACAATTAGGACTTTTGATTAAATCCATGGCATTCAAACAATATTTGCCTGACAATCCACAAAGGAAAATCTCTGAATGTGTGAAAAATGCCTGTTACCCATACTATGACATGCAGTTAGATGGATAATATATTGAGTTATTAAATAAATTCCTGTGCATTGGATAAACTCTACAGATGCCCCATAAGCTGGCCTAGAATTGAATAATAGAAAGAGAACAGACTGGGTGGCATTTGGGAAATGATGTAGAACTTTCAATGATTCCAAGCTGCTTTCTGATACACACAAAAATTAATTTTTTTTTTGATGCCAGTCTTCTGGTGGTTTTATATGGCTTAAAATAATGGACCAATCAAATCTCCAAAGAATCAAATGTATGGGTGGTGCAAAGGGCATAAAATAGAGTATGGAATATTATTAACAATGACTTACAAGAAATAGTATATAAGGCATTATCTGGGAAGTAGATAATGATGATAAATAGTTATATAAGGTTTTTAAAGCACTGTATATATATACATTCTATCATTTGATCTTCATAGGAATCCTGTGAGGTAGGTAGTACAAATACTATTATCCTAATTTTATAAATTACTAAACTGAAAGCTTGCTGAATCGGTACCCAAGAAATATTACAATAATTAGAGGAAGGTCATCAGTGTCTCGAGTAGCTCTTCTATGAATGGTTTATTGAAGAACAGGAACAATAAGAAGGTATGTATGGATTTCAGCCTGTACCATTGGAAGATTGGTTATCAACATTGACAAGATCATATCCATTGAAGTATAAACCTGTGGAATAAATTATGTAAAATGAGGTACATAAAATATGTTAAAGAAAAACAACAAACAAACAAAAACCAAAAAAACCCTCCAAGTATTTGACACACAACATTTTCCCTGATTTGAGATCACCTGAAAAAAAAAAAACAAATATATTTTATCCTAATGTCATTTTAAGATTGTATATTCAATATGTAGTTGATTCTCTGCTATCTAGAACATTTGCTAAATGATTATTCCAACACTCTGGTTAATAGAGAATTGTCTCTCTGTCACAGAGATAATAAAGTCCTTATTCAAGCTTAAACTTTAATGACTTTGGATTACAAAATGGAGGTTACAACCCAAATTATTAAGATTGTTAAGAAATGAAGTCAGATTTTTGTTTAATCTTCAACATAACTACCATCTTTTGCAATATATCTTTCAAACCAATTTTCAATTGGTGCTCCATAATTTCATTAACTTCATTTGTGAAGAGAAATAAAAATTAAGTTTCCCAAAATTAACTACACTAAAACATAAACCTTTGGGAATTCCTGTTTTATGTGTCATTTACAATATGATTCTACCATGTGTATATCTAAAGTTATTAAAACTTAAAGTTGAATAAGGACCATATAACCACTTTCTCCTGTGTGTATGTACACACACATACTATTCCAAATTTTCAAAGTATTAGAAATTCAACAAAATAAATAGTTATAATAATTTATAATTCCTTTGATGAATTAGAAGTCATACAGACAGGCTGTTTCTAAAAGCCATCAGCTTTGGAATGTCACACCTGTGAAAGGCAAATGTAAAAGCAACAGCTCTTGGCATTTAATGATCCTGCTGTTATTGAAAAAAAAATAAATGCACACATGAAAAAGAACCCTCTTGATGATAAAACTAGGTAAGCATTGCCAAAAATTTGTTATATAAGGAGATAAAAATCCTATCTTGGGATTGCAAGCATAGAGATGCTCAACATTTCTCTTGTCTTCATTTTAAAATGAGAATACTAACATCTTATTCTAAGAAAAAATGTTAGTGTGCTGAGGTGGAGAGGACCATTATTTTGAAGCTCAGAAGAAAAAAAACTCTACTTTTATGAGGAAACAGCCCTATTTTAGGAAGAGTTAGGATATTTTCTTTAGAAATCATTGTCATTTTTATATTTTAAAATGGAAAAGTCATAGTAGATAATGATCAATAAAGATTTCATGTTGTGGAATATGAGATTTCACTTTAGTGTTTATTGACTTTAAGATTAAAGACCCTATGCTACCAATAAATAGTAGAATAAGAATGGATTATCTCTATCTCAGAATTAATATATGGTGTTTAATTTTTCTCCCTGAAAACTGGTCTTCCTAAACTTTTATTTAAAATATTAACATCTCTTGTTTTTGTATCATATTCACTTAGAAACACACCCATCTCCACTTCCCCATCCAGCAAACCACCCTTGTAGTAAGGAATACAAAAAGAGAGGGAAAAAGCAGTTCAGAAAAAAAAAATTGACAACATATCAA
>NW_027555190.1:0-52829 GCF_003287225.1 Phascolarctos cinereus
CTGCAGGTGATCTTGGGTTAAAACTTCCCCCAAATCCGGTTGTTGGCCTTGTGAGAAGCAAAGGCCAGCCGGTTGTCTTCTCCATCTCTGAGTGGGCCTGGTGGGCAAGAGGGCTCCACGGAGGTTTTGTCTCTGTCCCAGAAGGCACAGTGGGCAGAAGAGATTAAGCGGGGGCAGGGAGGAGGAGGTGAGAGAGCTGCTTTGTGGCGGCTGAAGGAGGAAGGGGTGAAGGCAGCAGGCTGGGGCGGGGCTAAGTGGCAGGCTTCCCATGGACCCTGAAGCGGTAAATGCACGTATAGTCAGGGTGACCCCAGTTGCTGAGGATTCGCAGCTCTACCAGCTGGTATGGGCTGTGTCGTTGCCCTGTGGGAAGAGAGTGGGGTCAGGAAGGCCTGACATCCCTTGGTGCAAGCCCTGCCCCCACAGCCTTTGTGCCCCAGTCTTCCTTCAAAGAGCAGTGGCTCAGTTAAGTCACAAGGTTTTCCCTCAGCTTCCTATCAGATCCAAGGGGTCCTGGCTTCCACTGCAGCCACTGAAAAACCACAGCAGCCCTGTGGCCAGTGATCCTGCCTTCCAGATCACCAGCCTTCCTGGGACACTGGCGGACTGCTGTGGGAGCCTCCCTGCATACCTCCAAGTGGAAGGTCTGAATGGCCTCCCCAGCATTATCGTAGGTGAACTGCCCGAGGGCCACCCCGTCTGCCTGAGAATCTTCATTTAGCCCCTGTACAGAAGGAAAAGCAAAGGGAGGGGATGGATGGTCAGATGAATGGATGCCAGGCCTGTGCACAAATAGCATGCTGTTAGCACATGCATCCCAATCAATGTAGGGAAGGAAAGGAGTGGGGAGGCTGTGGGGGAGGAGGAAGAGGTGGAGGAGGACAGGCTGGAGGATGCAGTAGCAGCAGGATAAGTTGGGGAGGGGATAGGAGAACCAACAAAAGCCACCATGAGGTTGCCTTCCTTGATCCCCTCATCTGCTAGCATCTCTCTCACTAACTCAATAGACAGAGCCTTTGCCCTCCATGCCCTTGGCCTCCCTCTCAGCTTCTTCCCCTAAGCCTCTGAATGGCTTGGCACAAGCCACTAAGTGTGTGAGCCTCAATTCTTCATCTGTATCTGGATTGGGATCCTAAAGTGTCCCTCTTGCCTCCATTTGTCACCTTCTGCTCTGGCTCCCTCTTTTCTCTCAAATCCTCCTCAGGTGGATGTTCCAATTCTGCCCTGAGTGGTGACTATGTAGGGCATGGTGGTCACCGTCCCAGACCAGCTCCACCATGGCACACGTGGCCAGGGAGGCAACTTGCTGTGGAAAATGTCCTTGTGGTAGCAGTGTCATCTTGGCTCTTCTGGCTGCTGTCATTGTCCTTTCCTGGTTCCTCTTGAAGAAGAGGGGGAGGAGCAGAAGGGCTGGGCCTGGAGTCAGGAGACCAGCCTCAATGTCACACGTGTCAAATGGGCACACCGTCGCATTCCTCAGCTGGCAATGCTGCTGTGAAGAAACCACTTTCTGCCACTCTAGAAAGGAGAGCTGGGAGGCTCAGGTACTCACCAAGATGACAAAGTCCTTTGGGGCACTGGGGATGTCAGCGGTTGGGGACAGAGCTTTTGGCACGTGCTCCAAGGTGATGGCAGTGAGCTGGATGCGGGCAGACAAGCGCACCACGACGAAGCCCTGGTGGCCCCTGAATGCCCAGCAGTTGCCAGGGTAGACGTCTGGCTGTGGGCACAAGACAAGGCAGGTGAAAGGAGGCAGCAGATGGAACAGGTCCTGGTGGTGGGGCCACTCTGCCTTGGGAGCCCAGCCTCAACAGAGGACGCTGAGACATGGGACATAGAGAGGCAAGCTGGGGGACCTTTGTTCAGCGCTACCTGGAGGATGAGTCTTGGGGACTGGAAATAGCGCCACAAGGGGATGCCAAAAAGAGTGAAATGGCCAGACCACTCCGTCCTCATGCCATAGGTCTGTGACGAGCGGCGGCTGACGATGCTGGCCCCTGAAAGAGCAACAGGAAAGGAGTGGGGGAGACCTGAGGGCTGGGAGGACCCAGAGATGGCCTGAGGGAGCCCTCAAGGTGAGGGGCGCTGCCTGGCCATCAGCCCTCCTAACTGCCCCGGCCCATAAGGGGCATCTTCATTTGTCAATTCCTCCTGTCTCTTCAAGTCCATCTTGATTTTCCAATCCCTTTTGTCCCAAGCCCTCTGGCTTTCTGCAGGCCACCTACCTGAAGATTCCAGGGCATAATCCACCAGCCCGATGCGATCTGCACTGTACTTTTTCAGTGCCTGCTCTACGATCTGGTGTACTTCCTAAAAGACAGGCAAGCACCATTCAGGGGATGGGCCACCTGCAGGGCTGGCCCAGTCCATGCGGGCCGGGCAAGTGAGCTACCTGGTCTGCCAGGGTTTCCCCCTCCCTCCTGGCAGCCTCCTCTCAGGGCAAACCAGTGACCCCAGCCAGGAAGATAGCGAGTGGGGCAGACCTCACCTCCTTTGTCACCCCGCTGGTCACTCCTTCCTTCACAAGGCTCAGCCTCAAGATGGCAGCAGCTTTGCCCGCACACTTATCCTGCTCCTCTGTCACATACCTCAGGATTCGGTGCTCTAGGTCACGAAGCTGGGCCTGCACCTCCCCTAGCTTCAAATGAAGGACCTGCTGAATCCAGCCAGGGACCTTAGACTCCACTAGAAGCCACCAGACGAAAGAGCTCAGCAAAGCCCTGAGCACCAGCAGAAATGAGGAAGCAAGAGGGCCTGGACAGGGGGCCTGGGGTGTCTAGAGTCACTCTGAGTTCTGGGGTCAGCACATGCCAGCTTGGTGTCAGGGAAGGGTTGGTGAACCAAGAGACTGGCATTTCTCCACTGCTTAATAATCTCATTGAACCCTCTAGGGGCTGTTATTCTCCCAGGTAACAGATGAGGAATGTCCTGTCCATATCACAAAGTCCACCCAGTAGGCCTACATGTATGGGAAGCGCCCAGTGGACAGCTTCGAGGGTGGTACCTCCCTTGGCTGACATAGCCCAATTTAGATGGAGAGATGCAGGTGGCCTAAGTCGGGGATGGGAGGACTCACCTCATTGCGCAGGGCCACCATCTTCTCTGGCCCAAGGTGTGATTCTTTCTCCACCTCAGCCTGGCTCTGGCTCAAGGCCACTAGCTCCTGCCTCAGGCCAACCAGCTGGGCCTCTAGGGAACCCATCTGCTTTGGCCTTGTTTCCACAAAGCCTTCTTGGGAAGAACTAGCCAATGACAAAAAGAAAGGGCAAGGTCAAGCTGGAGAATAGGCACTGGAGGATGGAGTCAAACAGAGGCCAGGAAATGGAACTGAAGGGGTTCTCCTGAACACAACCATGACTCAGTGCGAAGGACAGAGTCAGAGGCCTGGCTGAAAGTCTTTGCTGACATCCACTCCCTGCGAGACCCTGGGCACACCATTTCCCTCCCAGGCCTCAGTACCTTCAACTGTTCTCTGAGGTCTGCTTCAGTTTGGATCCATCTATGCACATGCTCACCCAAGGCTTCTGGCTCCACTGACCACCGTCTCCCAGGGAATGTCACTTGTGCTCGCTCTGCTCTAGCTTTCGACCCCTCCTTCCCTCCTTTTCTCTTTGCCAGTCATTTGGGGGCCTTACCTGTGCCACTCAGATGTCTTGTGCACCACCCCGCTTTCCAGCTCCTGTAAGGAAAAAGAGGACACAATGAGACCGAGGAAAACACCAACCTTTACCCGGAGAATCCTAGAGAGTCAACGAAAAGAAATCGGTGAAAACAACGCCTTCAACCAAATTGCAGGATCGAAAAGAAACCCATGAAAACCATCAGCATTTCCATACATCAACTAAGAAAATCCAGCAGAGAGATAAGATAGAGATATTCCATTGAAAACAGCAGTGGTCCGCATACAATACCTGGAGTATACCTAGCAAGACACACAGCGGAACTCCAGGAACACCATTACAAAACATCCTTCCCACAGAGAGACAAATCTCAACAATTGGAGATAGATTCATTGCTCATGGGTATGTCAAGCCAACAGAAGCAAAGGGACCAAAGTACCTAAATTCACTTACTTATTCAGTGTCATACCAATCCCACCACCAGGAAAGTATTTGGGCAGCAAAGAACCAGAAACAAAGGCGAGAAGCATCCGCAGGGGAATGGCGAAACCAACTGTGGCTTATGGACACAATGAAGTATTCGAATGTTGTAAGGAAGCACAAGTGTGTTGTATACAGATACACATGACAAGACTTATATGAAGTGGGGCAAAGTGAGAGAAATGAAGGAACAGTACCAGATAAACAAGCACCACAGACAACCATGTAAATGGAGCGATTAAGCAACATCCCAGACTAAATGTTGTGAAAAGATCATGTCCGAGCGTGGCCCCAAAGATGAGCAAGGAGGACATTCTTCTCTTCCCCTAATGCTGGGCTGGGAGTCTACTGACATGGAATCTGCACAGAAGGCAGATCTCTGATGCTGAGTTGGTTGGTTTTCCTGAACTCGTTTCTTTCCCTCTTGTTTTATTCTTCTGCTTAAGGGATGGCTATGTGGAAGGGGAGATGGAGAGGCTATACTGAGAAAGGTGGGGGATATGAAAGCAGAACGAGAAACTCTAAAGTCACTGATAAATATGTGTGTGTGTGTGTGTGTGTGTGTGTGTGTGTGTGTGTGTGTACTATTGTATAGATAAAGTTTGGTATGAATTTGGGTTATTTCTGTTCTTGTTTGAACTTTTGATCTGCCTGCAAGCTCATCATGGCTCCAAAACTCAAATGGATAAGCTGTTGGTGGGTAGCCAACATGATCTGCACATGGCCTTCATGTCTTCCCCCTTGGTGAAGTGTTCTAGTCTCCCCGGGCTCCCAGGGTCACCGCACCGTGTGACAAGGTGCTAGGGGGCCTCTTGTGGGAGGCAACTGATTTCAATTGAAGCGGGGGAAGTGATGAGGCTGAGTTTTGGAGAGGCAGACATTGAATTGCCCAAGGTCTGAAAGTCAGCAAATGGCAAAGCTTGAACTTTGATCCTGTCTCCCACACTGGGTTGAGAGGAATGAAGTGGATTGTGAGTGGTTTGTCTGGCCATCTTGTGCAAAGCATTCCTGACACTGAGCTGGACACTGACCTGGAAATATGAGGGGGACTGTCCTGATTCCCAACGGTCCTCTGTCCTGCCGCTGCCCTTGGCTGCCCACCAGGAGAGCACAGCAGGGGGTAAGGTCTGTAGTCCATAGGGGTAGAAATACCAAGCACCTAGCACATGGGACAAAAGGCTAATTGAGGTAGAGGCTGAGGTGCCAGAAGGGCAAGAAGTCCAGGGTGAGGACTTCCACCCAGACAGAGTATGGCAGTGTCACCTCTAAGTGAGCTAGGACCCCAGCCCCAGGAAGGCAGATGGGCTAGGGGCTCCATGATCTGGAAGGCTATGGCTAGAGCCACCTTCACCCAAAGAGTCTTCAGGAAAGGTTCCCTCTCTCATGATCCTCTCAGAACTCATGAAATCTTTTGGATGAAGCAAAATAGGGAAAGTTTCAGCTGGGAGAGGACATGGAGACTGAACCCAAGTGCTGCCTTGTGGTCCCAAGCCTGGTCAACACTCGGCCCTGTCCCTTTTGAATGAGGAGCAGAATGCTCTACAGAGAGGCTGACTGCAGACAGCCCCTGGTGACCATCTGCTTGTGGTGTCATCATTCCCTAGCTGGACTTGATGTCATACTGAGTGATGTCATGGTTCCTGTCCAAGAGTGCAGCCCTTTTGGGATCATGCAGGGAGGAACGCCCTCTCTGTTCTCACCAATGACAAAGGGCAAGGCCCTCCAGACCTGGCACTGGCTGTATGTCTAGCTCAGATAACAGATTCCTTCCTGACTCAGCTCCTCTACCAATCTCCCAGCCTTGGTGCCAGGTCAGTGACCACTGAGGGTACAGATAAATCACCTCCCTGTCCCTGACATGCTCAAGGTAGGAGGAATGGCCACCCTGACCTTGAAGCATGCAGCTCTGAAGTCTACATACGCAAGATGAACAATAAAGGTTTGTTGGATTGGATGGAGAGGAGAAGGACAGACAGCACAGAACTCTTACATTTGAGGCACGAGAGCTTGCTCATATGTCGCCCGGGTCCATTTTCCCAGTTCTTCGGTGCCTTTAGCTCCTTAAAGGATCCTCTTCAAAGCTCTGTCTTCCAAACTTTCCTTTGGCAGCCCTGTCCCCAAGCTTTTGTCCTTCCCACCCTACTGGAGTGGCTACTCTGGGTACTCCTCAAAGCTCACCATAACCCTGAAAACCCACACAACAATACCCCCAAGACAAAGAGGAGCAACTTCTTCCAAGTTCGAAAGCTGCTGGATTTTATCAAGGTGAAGGAGGAGATGTTAGGGCCTGCCCTTCCCCACCCCAGGCTCCTGGGGGACCCTCCCTGAGTGTCAAATGAAACAACTAAAACGCTCTTCTCCCTCCCACCTCCACCCCTGCCACTGGGCACCCAAGAAGAGGAGAACTGGGCTTGTATGGACAGTCCTTGGGGTAAAGTGGAAGGAGAAAACTTGGCTTTTTGAAAGGCACTCATGTTGTTATGCCAGGTGACATACTGCCCTTTGACAGGTCCGGTGGAAGATGTCTCCCTGTCAGACCTCCATCACCACTAGGTTCATATGGTGCTCATGAATTAGGCAGTCTTCTTTGGTCTCAGTCCTTACAATGCTTGTCAGTTTGGACTTGGAAGAGCTGCAGGAGGAAGCCCTGCTGAGGCAGGCTGGTCACCATCGGCCTAGCTTGTGGCCCCAAGAATCCAAGGCATGGCTGGGCCACCTGTGGGCCTTCAGGACACATGTGTTCCAGTAGGTCCTCCAGCGTGGCTGCAGTTCTCAGAATCAATCCCCTTCAGCAAAGGATTGATGCTGTAAAACTTGCTCAGTCCAAAAGTCACACTGAAGGACCTAGAAGGCCACATGTGGCCTGGAGATCTCCGGTTCTCCACCCCTGCTCTAGAGGCTCCTGGACTAAGCCCTGGAGGCAGCCTGGAAACCTGGCCATGCTCCTCCACAGAGAAACTGTAAGCATGGCCTGGAGACCTGGAAGACTTGGCAGAAAATTCTGGATTGGAACCCCAAAAGAAGGAGTGTCCCTAGAAACTCAGGACCCTCAGACTAACAGAGGGGAGCTCACCAGATTCAGTTGTGATCAGAGTCAGGAACTACTGAGGGGAGAGCTCCTAAATGATACTCAGGAAGAGAGTCCCACTTGTAGTCAGAGCCAACCCACTTCCCTGAAAAGAAAAGAGGAATGTGGGCTTATGTGTGCTGCTAAATTTTGAACAACCAGCTCTGGAAGAGGGTAAGGCTCACACAACCTACTTCTCCCACCATCATCTTCAGTGGGGATACCCTATGAAGCCCTAATTGGTAGCTGACTCTCAGGAGCAAGTTCCAGCTGGTTCCAGCATACCCCTGGCCCTGACCTGAGTTTATCTTAATATTCGTTGCATAAAAGTCTCAAAAAGCTGAAAAGGAACAGGGCAAAGCCTAAGGGGATATTGACCTCGAGGGCAATGGTGTCTTTTGGAGCAGTGGATCTTACATTCTGACAGGCCCCAGGGAGGCCTCACTGACCTGATTAACAGAAAGAAGTCCTGGAGGGACGCAGCTGTGGACAGGCACTTCCAGGTGTTTCCGAGGCACCACTGGAATGCTCCCAAGAGCCCACCTGTAAAGATCCCAGCAGAGGGATTCAAAGGCCTCACCCTGCAAGCCCATCCTTTCCCGGAGCTAGCCCCCTCCCAGCCAGTCAACTCTACAGCTGGTTCTTGCTACTCTGCTCTTCCATCCTCCCACAGCTCTTCAGCTGTGCTTGGGGATCCTTCCATAATAAGCCCACCTCCCCACACTGTCTTAGAGTTACTCCACCCTGGCCCAGTTTGCCCCTGCAAAGGCATGAAGAAGCTCTTCTAAGTACACTGCAGTACCACTCCCCTGGGTACTGTGCCCAACCACTGGCAGAATCCACTGAAAAGTTTATTGCCAACCAGCTAAAAATGCCAAGTTTGGAGGCACAGTTATTGAAGGTGGATGCAGAGCCAGGCTGGTGGATTAGGGACGCCTGCAGAGAAGAGAAAAAATGAGGATCCACCCAGAAGGTGAACAACCATGTTTGGGATCTTGAGCCCGCCTTCGGCCTCCAAACCAGAGACTGCAAAGTTCTCTCTTCCTGTTATATGAGAGATACCAGCTCCACCCCGCTTTGAGGCACCTTTAAAGTAAATGCCGCAATGCAGGGGAATGGGGCTCCAGGGCAGAAGAAGTGATGCCTACCTGCACCATTCCTCGGAGAAGCCCTGAGGACGACCCGGGGATGTTACAGGTCAAAAGGGCCAGGTGAGGGGCTGCTCAGAGGGCTAGTGAGATGCCTGTGACCCAACCAGACTTCCTCCTCACATTCCTAGGGGCAGCAAGTATGAAGAGCAAAGACATGAGGGTGAAAAAGAAGAAGGGTGAGAAAGAAAGGGAAGGGGAAAGGCCTGGAGGGAATGAGACTGCTGGAGACTTCGAGGATGAAAAGAAATGATAGCCAAAGCCCTCTTTTGCAGTTCTTATTCCTTAAAGACATGAATGATTTTTCATGAGCGATGCAGGATCGAATAAAGCCCCAGCTACCATGGGCCACTAAGGTCTTCTTTCCAGATGAAACCACCATGATGAGGTATGAGAGGAGCTTAGAGTCAGTTGAAAATGTGTCCTAACCCACAGGCCCTTCACCCACCTGGCTTCACCCTAAGAAGCATGGGCCTTTGGGCCAGGGAGAAGAGTTTCTATGGCTTAGAGGGGTTTTCCCTGCCCAGCTTCAGGCCTCAGAGTTTCCAGGCTTCTCCATGCTCAAAGTTGCCCCTCCCAGTTCCTGTTCTCAGAAGGAGAAGGCAGCAGCAGCCAAAAGCTGGGTCAAAGGGGGAAAGGAAATTCTCTTGTTTGTGGGAAAGCAAGCAGTAGAGTGATGGCTCCACCAAAATGGGGGCAGGAAAGAAATGTGTACATGGCAGCAGCCAAGGCCCTTGGCTGCCCTGGGCAGTTGTGATGGAGAAGGCAGCTTAGTCTCCTCTGGCTCCTTTACCTGAGAGGACCCTCCTGCGTTGGTGTGCTGTCCAGCCACCTGGGAACTCCCTCTGCTGCTGCTGCTGCTGGGGCTGCTCCCTCATTAACATGTGCCTGGCAACACAGGCACAGGTGCTCGCTGGGCCAAGACATCCTCCAAGCCTTTGAGTTGAGTAATTCTAGAAATTCCAGAAAGAAAGAAAGAGAACCAGTGCTTACTGACTGAGTCATTTGACTTTATATTCTGGGAGACCCTCAGAAGGAACTGATGCTGGGCACCTTGAAAGGAAGGGACCACATTCCTAGACTTCTTCCTCCAAAACAAAAGATGGGCTCGAAGCTTCTCTCCTAAGTGTTTCTGAAGCATCTCCCAGCACATTGATGACGGCTGCCTATCAGCCTCATGGCCTGCATTCAGCCCTTACTCAGCCTGGCCACTGCCTCTACTCTTGATAGGATCTGCAGTAGCCTTCCCTGCTGAAGCAGAGACTCCACTCTCTGCTAACTCCTTTCTGGATCTCCTCCTTAGAGCATCTTTATCCAATCTGAGCTGAACTGGCCTTATATTTGTTCTCAGGTTGCTTCAACAAACCACCACTTTCTCTTCTCCCCATAGATGGTAAGCTTGAGGGAAAGGACTGCCTTCACTTCCAAAGTCTTTGTCTTCCCCCACCACCCAAAACCCTGTTCTGGTGGGTGGAAGGGGTCACATGTACTGGGCCAAGCTAACCAGCTGATCTAGCCCTGACCCTTAGGTAATTCGCTTCATGAGAAACAGTCCTAGCCCTCTGAAGACTTTTTTTTCTTTTCATTTCATAGTCACAGCTCTTAAGGAATATCATACTCATACTACAAATGAGTCCATGTTGACAAGTTGTCTCAGCCTCCAAGGCAGGCTCTGGGCTTTCCCATCCGCCTGCTCGTGAGCTCCAACCTCAATGCCTCCTCAGGGATTTCTGAATTATCCAGCCCTGTGCAACTCCATTGCAGTTTTTTTGGTTTTTGTTGTTTGTTTTGTTTTGTTTTTGTTTTGGGATAGGAAGATCCAATAGGTGGAAAACTAGGCTTGGCATTGGGGGACTCAATTCAGTCAGGGCATCCCTGTACTGGGGATTGGGGGGCGAAGTTAGGGGTGGAGGAGAGTTAGATGTGCCTTGGTACAGGGGCTGTACAGACAAAAGAAGGGCAGACACTGTGTCCCGGCACACATGAGTGAACCGTTGTCTTCACTCAGGGCTCCAGACACTCCATGTCCCCACACCTCCTCTGGGGCCCCGGTCCTGGCATGGCGAGACCCGCCCCCGTAACTGCAGAGACTGTTTCCTCTCTGACCTGGCCGCCCTTTCCATGTCCAAGTCCCCCTCCGAGTCCTTTAGTGGGGACCCGGATAACACGAAAGGGAACTCGTGGGAAAAGCGGGGTACAGGCCAGAGGGGCCGCGAGGGGAGAGCGGGAGTGAGCAGGGGTGGGCCCAGCCAGGCCTTCATCCAGGGAGGATCATCCTTGACCTGGGTCTAACCCACATTAAAGGGTTGGCTAGAGGGCAGCTGGACTCTGGTACTGGCAGGATGAGCCTGTCAAGCCCGGGCATAGGTGGGTAATGAGCCCCATTCTTGCCACAGAAGAGGGGCATCTGAGGCCAGGGCACGAAGCGAGTTAACCTGTGCACAGGAATCTTGCCACTTCTCTCTCTTCCCAAGCATACACAAGTTTGCGCTTGCGCGCACGCGCACACAGAGGCCCATGCTCTCTCACGAACACAGGCACTCATAACACTAGGCAAATCAGCTAGACTTTGTCCCAGAGGAAGGTGAAATGTATGAGATTCCTTGGAATTGGAACTTGAGCCCTGGGCCTGGTCAACTCGATTTTCGGTTGGTTTGTTTGAGAGGGACATGAAGCAGTGGATCAAACAGGCCTGGCGCTGAGGGACTCCACTCAGTCATGGACCCCGCTGTTCCTGGGGATTTTGCGAGGAGAGGTTAGGGCATGGCGCAGAGGCAGGGGTGCAAAGCGGGTAACTGTGGGGGAGGGGGCCAGATATGCCCTCGCACAGAGGAGGGCACGGGGCTTCAGAACCTCCACCTCTCTAACACCTTTTCTCCCGGCCACGCCATGCCAGGAAGTGGTCCTCCGGGGTTCCTGCTGAGAACGCTGTGTCCGTCCCCCGACCGCCCGGGTCTGCACCAGCTTCCGCGTCCTTTGATGGCTACAAGGGTAACGTTGGCGGAACGCTGGCGCGCGCCGGAGACACTGGGAGGACAGAGAGAGCGCGAGCTCCAGCTGTGGACACCCAGCCTTTGATTCTGGGAGGATCATCGTTGGCCCGAGGCTTCCCCAATTTAGAATCTGGGCTCTGGCATTGGGAGTTTGAGACCGGGCATAAAATGGGTAATGAGCCCCATTCTGGCCCGACAAGAGGGCCATATGGGGCCAGGGAACTGGGAGGGTCAACGCTGTGCACTGGACTGTGGCCTGCCCTCCCTCCCCCCAAAACACAGATGGGTACACACACGGGCGCGTGCACTCACAAACACAGGCCCTCGAACCAGTAGGGAAAAGAAGTGGACTTTGGCCGAGAGGGTGGTGGAAAGGCATGCCATGGCATTCGGAAATGCTCCTAGGCCTGGGAAATTCGATTTTGGGGTTGTTTGTGGGAAAGGAGATGAAGCAGAGGGTAAAAACAGCCTGGCGTTGAAGAACTGCACTCAGTCATAGTCACCGCAGTTCCTGGTGATTTGGGGGGCACCCTGGCAAAGAGGGTGGGCAGGAAGAGAAGGAGCTGACACTGTTCCCTGGCACAGAGGATCTGCAGACCCTCCACCTCTCTAACACATTTTATCTCGGCCACACCGTGCCAGGGCGTATCTCTGCGGAGTACTTGCCCAGACCTCTCCGACCATCTTCCCATTGCATCGTTGCCGGTCTGCGACCTTTGGTGCCTACTGGAGTAACACCTGAACAACGCTGGGCGCCCGCTAGAGAGAGTGTGAGGAAAAAGTGGGCGCGATCTCGCACTAGGGGCATCCAGGCTTTCATTCTGGGAGGATCATCCTTGGCCTGGGGCTGCCCCAATTGAGAGAGTTTCCTAGAGGGCAGCTGGCATTGAGATGATGAGAGCGGCCAAAACGTGGCTTAAAGTGGGTAATGAGCCCCATTCAAGCCAGCCAAAAGGGGCATATGGGGCCATGGGACTGGGAGGGTCATCACTGTGCACGGGACTGGGGCCAGCTCTCCCTCCCACTAAACACAAACAGGTACATACACACATGTACACACACAGAGAAAGATAGACTGACACCACTAGGAAAAGCAGCCCGACTTTGTCCCAGGAGGAGGTGGAAAGGAATGCCAGGCCTTGGCATTGGGAAGCAAACCCTGACCTTTGAAACTCGATTTTGGGGTTGTTTAGAAGAGGGGGATATGAAGCAGGGGCACAAATAGGCCAGGCACTGAAGGACTCAACTCAGTCATGGACTTGCCTGTATATGAGGATTTGGGACAGAGAGGCCAGGGAATGGAGTAGAGACACCTGTGCCTGGGGCTGACTCTGGGAGGTGGGCAGTTGTGCCATGGGAACAGAGGGTTGTGAGACAAGCAGAAGGGCAGACACTATGGCCTGGCATAGAGGAGGGCACCATCCCTGCTCCCAGCTTTACAGATCTTTCACCTCCCTAATACCTCCCCTGGCGGGGCCCTGGTCTGGTGGGGCCTGCACAGGAACCTAAAGAGACAGCTAAGTCTCTCCCTAGAAAGCTGGATCTACATCTGCAGGATTCTGGAGAATTCCCTGCTTTCTCCTTTCACTCTGGCAAAGAGGTGGGGCCTTCAGCTTGCTCTGAATCATGTTTATGAAATCCCCTGTGGGCTAGGGGCCATCCCCCATATGGGTGGAGCAGCCCTCTAGACCCAGCAGCCCTTCCATCCTGCCCAGCCTGCCCCTGTTGTGGCTGCTACTGGAGCTGACTTGGAGCTCATTCCAAGGGTGGGGATGTCCACAGCCCATTGAAACTCTGGCTGCTGAGGGAGGGAGTGGGAATGGCCCTCCAGTATTCAGGAGGGCCTTCTGTTCCTCAGAGATGCCCAGAGGGTCAAGGCCAACTGATATTTTTATTATTATTATTATTTTAATTTATTTGTTTAAAAACTTTGAGTTTCAAAGTCTCCCTTTCAGCTTCCCCATCCCCACCCCCTCATTGAGAAGGCAAGCAATTCCATATAGCTTACATATTTGTAGCCATGCAAAACATAGCCGTAACCCTCATGTTGTGAAAGAAAACATAGGCAAAAAGACTGAAGAAAAATAAAGTGGAAAAAAAATAGTTCCTTCAGTTTCTATGCAGACACCATCATTTCTCACTCTGGCATGTTTTGCCCTAAGTCCTTCAGAGTTGTCATAGATCCTTCCCTGCAGTGCTGTGAAGAGCTAAAACATGTCCAGCTGATCATCTTACAATATTTCTGTTATTTTGTGCCCAGTACACTTCACTTTGCACGAACCCTTGTAAGTCCTTCCAGGTTTTTTGGAGAGTGTCACATTCATCCTTTCTTAAAGTATCTATATGTTAGAGGAATGAGGTCTTTATCAGAGAAACTTGGTTCAAAATTTTTTTTTTCACATTTGCTTTTGCTGCCTGTATTTCCCTCCATCCTTTTCCCCTACCCCCATTTCTTCTATTCTCTCTCTCCTTTCACCCTGTCCCTCTTCAAAAGTGTTTTGCTTCTGATGACCCCTTACCCCAATTTGCCTTCCCTTCTATAATCCAGCTTCTCTTATCCCCTTCCCCTTCTATTTTCCTGTAGGGTAACATTCATTTCTATACCTCTTGCCTGTATATCTTATTTTCCAGTTACATGTAAAAACAATTTTAACATGTCTTTTTAAACCTTTAAGTTCCAAATTTTCTCCCTTCCTCATTCCCCACCCACCCTCAGTGAGAAGAGAAGCAATTCAATATAGTTTCTACATCTGTCATCCTGTCAAACCTTCCATAATGTTGATGTAGTGAAAGACTGAAATCTTTCCCTCCATCCTATCCCACTCCCCCATTTATTATGTTCTCTCCTTTCACCCTGTCCTTCCTCAAAAGTGTTTGCTTTTGACTACCCTCTTCCCAATCTGGCCTCCCTTCTATCACCCTCCCTCTTATCCCCTTATCCCCTACTTTCTTGTAGGATAATAAAGATTTCCATACCCAATTGAGATTGTATGTTCTTCCCTTCTCAAGCCACTTCCAATGAGAGTAAGGTTCACTTGCTCCCTCTCACCTCTCCTACCTTCCCCTCCACTCTAAAAGCTTTTTCTTGTCTCTTTTATAAAAGATAATTTATCCCAGTGCAACTCTCCCTTTCTCCTTCTCCCAACACATTCCTGTCTTATCCCTTCACTTTTTATTTTAGATATCACTTCATATTCAACTCACCCTTTGTTCTCTATCTATTTTTCCTCCAACTACACGAATCATGAGAAAGGTCTCTACAAATATCATCTTTCCATATTTCCATTTCAGAAAACAGAAGGATTGCTCACAGGTTTTTAGCTCTTCTGCCTTTCCACCTCAATGAGGAAGCAAGAGGGCCTGGACAGGGGGCCTGGGTTATCTAGTTTCCCTTTGAGGTCTGGGGTCAGCACCTGCCAGCTTGGTGCCAGGGAAAGGATGGTGAACCAAGAGACTGTCATTTCTTCACTGCTTTGAAGTCTGCAAAAACTATCTCATTGGATCCTCTAGGGACTATAATCATCCCAATTGCCAGACGACGAACGTCCTGTCCCTATCACAAAGTCCACCCAATAGACCTACATCTTTGGGAAGGGCCCAGTAGGTGAGAGGGTAGTACCTCCCTTGGTCGAGGAAGCCCAATTGAGATTGGGAGGTACATGTGGCCTAACTGGAGGACTGGAGGACTCATTCATTATGCAGGGCCACCATCTTCTCTGGCCAAAGGCATAATTCTTTCTCCACCTTAGCCTGGCTCTGGCTCAAGGCCACCAGCTCCTGCCTCAGCACAACCAGCTGGGCCTCTAGGGAACCCATCTCCTTAGGCCTTTTTTCCTCAAAGGCTTCTTGGGAAGAACTAGCCAGTGACAAAAGGAAAAGGTCAAGGTCAACCTGGAGAATAGGCACTGGAGGATGGAGTCAAGCAGAGGCCAGGAAATGGAACAGTGTCTCCCGAAGAAAACTATGACTCAATGGAAAGGACAGAGCCAGAGGCTAGGGTGGAAGTCTTTGCTGACATCTACTCCCTGTGAGACCCTGGGCTTCCTCATTTCTGCTGTTGCTCAGGTGTTTCCTGAGCTCTTTTCTCTGGTGGCATCTAGGTTGAGTCTACGGTCCCTGGCTGGGTTCAGCAGGTCCTTCATATTAAGCTAGAGGAGGTGCAGGCCCAGCTTCATGACCTGGAGCAGAAAATCCTGAGTCATGTGACAGAGGAGCAGGACAAGTCTGTGAGCAAAGCTGCTTCCATCTTGAGGCTGACCCTTCTGAAGAAAGGAGTGACTATTGGGATGACGAAGGAGGTGAGGCCTGCCCCACTGGCTGTTCTCCTGGCTGGGGTCACTGGTTTGCCCTGAGAGGAGCCTGCCAGGAGGGAGGGGGAAACCCTGGCAGACCAGGTAGCTCAGTTGCCCGGCCCCACATGAACTGGGCCAGCCCTGCAGGTGGCCTGTCCCCTGAGTGGTGCACGCTTGTCTTTTAGGAAGTACACCAGATAATACAGCAGGCACTGAAAGAATACAGTGAAGATCGCATTGGGCTGGTGGATTATGTCCTGGAGTCCTCAGGTAGGTGGCCTGCAGAAAGCCAGAGGGCTCAGGACAAGAGGGATTGGAAAATCTGGATGGCCCTTAGGAGAGAAGAGGAATTAACAAATTAAGATGTCCCTTCTTGGCCAGGTCAGTTAGGAGGGCTGATGCCTGGGCAGTACCTCCTCACCTTGAGGGTTGCCTTAGGCCATCTCTGTCTCCTCCCAGACCTTTGGGTGCCTCTCTCCCCACTTCTCTCCTTGTTGCTCTTTCAGGGGCCAGCATTGTCAGTAGCCACTCGTCAGAGACCTATGGCATCAGGACGGAGTGGTTTGGCATCCCATTTTGACGCTATTTCCAGTCCCCAAGAGTCATCTTCCAGGTAGTGCTGAACAAAGATCCCCCAGCTTGGCTCTCTATGTGCCATCTTCCACCCTCCTCTGTGGGGGTTGTGCTCTTAAGGCAGAGTGGCCCCACGATTGGGACCTATTCCATCTCTGCTCCTTTCACCAGACTTGTCTTGTGCCCACAGCCAGAAGTCCACCCTGGCAACTGCTGGGCATTCAGGGGCCGCCAGGGCTTTGTCGTGGTGCGCTTGTCTGCCCACATCCAGCTCACTGCTGTCACCTTGGAGGACCTGTCCCCAACCGCTGACATCCCCAGTTCCCCAGACGACTTGTCATCACGGTAAGTACGTGAGCCTCGCAGCTCTCCTTTCTAGAGTGTGAGAAAGTAATTTCTTAACAGCAGCCTTGCCAGGTGAGGAATGCAAGGGTATGCCAATTTTACACGTGTTGCATTGAGGCTGGTCTCCTGACTCCAGACCCAGCCCTTCTGCTCCTCCCCCTCTTAGTCAAGAGGAGCCAAGAAAGGACAATGACAGCAGTCAGAACAGCCAAGATGACCATGCTACCTTAGGGTCCTCTTTGACAGCAAGTTGCCTCCCTGGCCAGGTGTGTCATGGTGGAGCTGTTCGGGGATGGACCATCCCCTACATAGTCACCCCTCAGGGCAGAATAGGAGCATCCACCTGAGGAGATTTTGAGAGAAAAGAGGGAGGCAGAGCAGAAGGTGTCAAATGGAGGGAAGGGAGCCACTTTAGGATCCCAATCCAGATTCAGATGAAGAAACTGAGGCTCACACGCTGAAGGTTTGTGCTAAGACATTCAGCAGCTTTGGGAAGAGGCTGAGAAGAAGGCCAAGGCCTTGGAGGGGCAAAGGCTCTGTCCATTGAAGTAGTGAGAAAGATTCTAGCAGGTGAGGGGATTAAGGAAGGCAACATCAAAGTGGATTGTGTTTGCTCCTCTTCCGCCTCCCCAGTATTTCCTGCTTTGTCTGCCTCCTCCTGTCCCTGCAGAGACTCATTTGGATTCTTGTCCTACCAGCATTATCTTTCCCGCACCCCACACCCAGCCATCCATTTGTCTATCCCTCCATTCCCCTTGTTTTACCTTCTGTGCAGGGGCTCAGTGAAAATTCTCAGGTGGAGGGGGTGGCCCTTGGGCACTTCACTTATGATAATGCTGGGGAGACCATTCAGATGTTCTTTTTTCAGTTATGGAGGGCCAGTCCCACTACAGTCCCCCAGTAACCCAGGAAGGCTGGTGATCTGGAGGACAGGATCACTGGTCACAGGGATGCTGTGGTTTTTTGCAGTGGTTGCAGTGGGAGCCAGGGTCTCGTGGGTCTGATTGGAAACTGAAGGATAAGCTTGGGGCTTGCACTACTCTTTGAAGGAAGCTTGGGGCACAAGGGCTGTGCGGGCAGGGCAGCCACCAAGGGATCTCAGGCCTTCCTCACCCCACTCTCTTCTTCCCACAGGGCAACAACACAGCCCCATACAAGCTGATAGAGCTGCGAATCATCAGCAACTGGGGTAACCCTCAGTATACCTGTATTTACCACTTCAGGGTCTGTGGGAAGCATGCCACTTAGCCCCTGCCCACCCTGTTGCCTTCACCCCTTCCTCCTTCAGCCACCAGCAAGCAGCTCTCCCACCTCCTCCTCCCTGTCCCCGCTTCATCTCTTCTGGACACTGTGCCTTCTGGGGAGAGAGACAAAACCTCTGCGGAGCCCTCTTGCCCCACCAGGCCCACTTAATATGGATAAGACAACCAGCTGGGCCTTTGTTTCCGACAAGGCCAACAACCTGGATTTGGGGGAAGTTTTACGACAAGATCACCTGCAGTGGCATTTAGAAACAGCATGTCAGCATGGGGTGTAGCCATGGCTAGGTAGCCCCTTGTACCCACTGGGGCTTCATTTAGACTGGACTGGAAGGTTTCTAGTGTGTGGAAAGGCAGTATTATTAGATAGAGCGTGAGTCATGTGTTAGATAGTGCTGAAAGGGAAGAGCGCTCAGAGTGCAGCCAGGGGCCATGGGAGAGGGCCTTCCTTATGCTACTGCTACCAGGTTTCTCCTGCCTACCCTCAGGGACCCAGACACTCTCCTTCTCCACTTTAGCCATTCCTTCTTCAACCTCCTGACATGGAGCTCAGTCACTGTGGTCTCTCCTTTGGGACCATCAGCTTCAGTTTTTATGGCTATGGTGGGGAGGAGACTGGCCAAGAGCCTGTGGAGAAGGGCCCTTCCCTGGTCTCTTGCAGGGTGGGCATTGAATCAAACCTCCCCTGTATCCCCGAGGTGCACCTGACATGGCCCCGGTGCCTCTGCAGGGAAAGGGGCATTGGAGGCTCATCAGCCTCTTACTCTGACCTCTGAATCTAGTTCCTTTGGGCTTGGTTAACATATGGGCAGGTGTTAAGTTTAGGAGGATAGGGTTTGGGGTGGAGGGAGATTTTTGGAGTTAAGGCTGGTATGCGAGAGGGAGGGCAAATTTTTTGGCCCTCTTGGCCCGAGATTATTATGTATATAGATAGAGATATTTCTGTTTGTACATAGATGTAGTTCACAGCTCTTTTTTTTTATCAAGTAGAACAGCTAAGGGCTTCATTCCTGGGTGCCTCCCTGTAGGCACAGGGTTAAATTCACTGTAGCCCCAGCTTGGAGGATGGTGGGTGCACCCATCAAGCACTGATGCCCACAATGTCATCGCAGCCCTTTCTGCCTCTTACCATCACGGAGGAAGGCAGCTGTTCACACCACAGGGCTGGCCACTGGGTCCTGAAGCCAGCAGAGGGGCCCACTCTTCTGTAGGTTTCAGGGACCAGCAGCAGTAGGTGTGGGGTGACCCCAGCTGCCCCTCCACCCAGTCTTCTCCCTCTGCTTTTGTCTCCTCCCCAGGAAGCTGGCATCTCAGCAGTCCCACAGAGGAACCTCCAGATGGAGGCTTAGCTCTTCCCCATCACAAAGATTCCTGTTGAATTCTCTAGCATTATTTGTAATGGATAGATTCTGATTCATGTCTAGGCAAAACTCAATTTTCTGTTGATCTACGTTTGCTTCTCATGTACCTTCACAGGGATGTTGCTCTTGAAGCCACCTGCTTGAGTAGTGGGGTAAAAGGGGCAGGATTTTGGTGGAAATCGTATGTTCAAAGGGCAGCTTCTCTTCTGCTGAGTGAGTCCTGCGGGGGGAGTGCCCTGGGCAGTAGAGGGAGCCAAGCCCAAGCCCTGTCTTGGAGAATGAGAGCTGGAGAGGGGGTTAGAGGATTCCAAGGAGGTGGAGCATTTGCCCTAGATCACGGGTATCCACTGACAAAGTCAGAATGGAAAGGGCCCCTGGGGCATCAGAGTCTTGATTCCCAGACAAGAGCAGGCTGCTGGGAAATTGTTAGAAGGAAGCAAGTGCCTTGCAGATGGGAATTCCCCATCCCGAGGCTGGAATCTCAGTGTCAGAGCATCCCCTCAGGACAGCCTGTTCCTTAGGCTGTTGAAAATATTCTTCCTTTAGAGCAGAATTGTGGCCAGCCATAGCTTGACCACACGGGCCCCAGGATGCCTGTAGGAGAGGCAGACTGAAGCAGAAGGAACTCCGTGGAGAGTAAAACAGAAACAGAAGGAGGCCTCCAGAAACTGCTAAGTTTCATGTCACCCCATGTGGAGGGAGCATAAATAGAGCTAGGGGCCCCAAGGTCCTCCCATCACTGTACAAAGGTTCTGAGCCCAAATCTCTCTAAACTTCCAAGCCACATGAAAAGATTTCTTGTGGCACTTCAGACACTCCCACTAATATCAACTCTGAATGAATTGGGGTTGAATACAGTACTTTTGGGGCTGACAGGTTGAGGTTAGGGAGAATGCCCTTTCCCTTCCCTGTTCACTCATTTAATTTAACCCCTCAACTATTTCCAAGTCCACCTGGCATCTGTGACTCAGTCAAGGGATTTGCTAAAATCTGAGCTCACTTGGCAGCATTTCTCTGATCTAAGGGAAAATTAGCTGCTCAAAGGGCTCTGTTTTGCAAGGGTTCTGTGATCCTGGCAGCCTAGGCAACCAAGGCATCTTTTTGTCCCATACACTGCTGCCCTCATGCCATGCAAGCAGACCACTTCACTTACCTGAGGAGGAGAAGTGCTCACAGTCTGATCAAACACTTTTCCCACTGAGGTTGCAAATGCCTTTCTTCATGAGGTGGTTCCCACCTACACGATGGACAGTGTACCTTCTACAAAGTACTGAATGGGAAGTGAGGCTAATAGACCTCTGCCTCCTAAAAAGACAATGGCAAAAGGATTGCAAGCTAACCTGGTTCCTACAGTTATCCCAAGACAATCCACTCCATCTAGTAGGCCTAGAGTAGGCCTTCGTGGGTCTTCAATGCAGAGACCCTATAGACCTCTGGGGGGCATCCCAGCTTAGCAGGTGTGACCTACATGAAACTCCAGAGAAGGAGACTGACAATAACAGTCACCTAGGTGGGAAGAGAACCAGGTGAGGGTTGAGTCACAAAAATGAAGGGAGAAAAGAGTGTGAAGGACAAGAGGGCCCTGGGCTCCATCCTGGAGCTTCTGTTCTCCCTCCATTCTACTTCACTTGGTGGTCTCATCAGCTCCCATGAATTTCATGACTCTCTCTATGCTGATGCTTTGCACATCTACTTATTCTTCCTGAACCTCCTTGTTGACGTTTAGTCTTTCATCTCTGGCTGCTTTTTCAATGTCACAAATTGGATGTCCAGTAGATATCTCCAACTCAACATGTGAAAAAGAGATCTCATTATCTTCCCCCTAAACTTACCCCTCCTCCCTTCCCCATTACTTTGGAGGGCACTACCATCTTCCAGGCCCTCCAACAATGGCATGATCCTGGACTGCTAATATCTCTCAGCTCCCCACGTCCAACCTCTTGCCAAGGATTGTCCAGTTTCCCTCTACACAATTTCTTGCAGATTTTACCTTGGCAGCACCTCTCATCAGTTTCACCTCTGCAGTATCTGTCAGAAACCATGCTCTCTCTCCTCTGATGTTGCCCCTCCCTGGTCCAAGCCTCATCACCTCCCATCTGCACTCTTTCCTCGTGGATCTGCCTGCCTCAAGTCTCTCCCTGCTCCTTTCGCTTGTCAAGCTGATTTTTCTAATGTGTAGGTCCATGTCACCCGCCTGCTCCGTGTAAACCCAAATAAAAACAAACCCCAGTTTTGAATAGAGTCAGCTCTAAGAGATAAATGAAATTGGGGTATGTATGTTCCCATTTTAATTTCCCTCATGCTGGCTTGACATGCATTGCATGGGAGCTCAATACAAAACTGGGCCCCACGAAGGGGGCCAGTTCAGAACTAGCTCAAATTGAATTTTGGGTGATACAGATTTATATGCCCTTCAAGGAGTAGGTTTTCCCAAGGGAGAACAATCAACTCTCAGCGTAGTCCCTATTAAAATGATGGTCTTGGTGACCCCTGTCACTAGATCTTGTCCAAAAGACATCACCTGTCTTGATAATAGGGAGGAATCAACATTCTCTGAGACCCATCTAGGCAACAGAATGAACAGGAACAGACCCATTGAGATTACATCTTAATGTTGTACTAAAGAAGAATTGAACTCAGGAAGAGAGGGGGATGGGGAAGCTGTGAGTTTTCAAGATGATGAATACCAAGAAAAATCTTTTTTTTTTCATTTTTAATTAATTTATTTTGAATTATCAGCAATCACTTCCCTAACCTTTTGAGTTTTGAATGTTTCTCCCCCTTCTTCCCCACCTCCCTCCCAAACACAGCAACAATTTGATATGGGATATACATATATTTTCCTATTAAACATATTTTCAAATTAGTGGTGTTGTAGGTAAGAATTATAACCAACAGGAGGAAACACCAGAAAAGGAAAGAAAAGAAAACAGAAGAAAAAAATAGCAAATAGTATGCTTCGATCTGCTTTCAAATTCCATAGTTCTTTCTTTGGATGTGGATAGCATTTTCCCTCATGAGGCCTTTGGAAATGTCTTAGATCCTTATTTTGCTGAGAAGGGTTAATTAAGTCTGTCTAATATGAGTCATCCAGCGATGTGGCTCTTATTGTGTACAGTGTTCTCCTGGTTCTGCTCACTTCACTCAGGTCAGACCATACAAGGTTTTTCTGAAGTCAGCCTGCTCATCTTTTCTTATTGTACAGTAGTATTCCATTCCATTCATATACTACAACTTGTTCAGCCACTCCCCATTTGTTGGGTATCCTCTCTATTTCCAATTCTTTGCCACCACAAAAAGAGCTGCTATAAATATTTTTTGTACATGTGGGTCCTTTTCCCATTTGTATGATCTCTCTGGGATATTGTTCTAGAAGTGCTATTGCTGGATCAAAGGGTATGCACTTTTTTATAGCCTTTGGGCATAGTTCCAAATTGCTCTCCAAAATGGGTGGATCATTTCACAACTCCACTAACAATGCATTAGTGTTCCAATTTTCCCACATCCTCTCCAACATTTATCATTTTACTGTTTTGTCATTTTGGCCGATCTGATAGGTGTGATGTGGCACCTCAGAGTTGTTTTGATTTGCATTTCTCTAATCAATAGTGATTTAGAACATTTTTTTCATATGACTGATGGCTTTAATTCCTTCATCTGAGAACTGCCTATTCATATCCTTTGAGCATTCATCAATTGGGGAATGACTTGTGTTCTTATAAATTTCATATAATTCTCTTTATATTTTAGAAATGAGGCCCTTATCAGAGAGACTGGTTGTAAAACTTCTTTCCCAATTTTCTCCCTTCCTTCTAAACTTCATTGCTTTGGCTTTGATTGTGCAAAAGCTTTTCAATTTAATGTAATAAAAGTTTTCTCTCTCTCTCTCTCCTCTCTCTCTTCTCTCTCTCTCTCTCTCTCTCTCTCTCTCTCTCTCTCTCTCTCTCTCTCTCTCTCTCTCCTTTGCCTCTGTCCACATAGGGTATCACACTCTTACTTGTCAGTGTTCTGTCCAAAGGGAATGTAAATTTTTCATCTCTGAACCTTTTTTCCTCCTTTTCTCTTAAAGACCAGCCTTAACTCCAAATCACTCCGGCTCTCACTTATTGGACAATAATAGCTCCCAGGCCAAGCCCTATTTTATCATTGTTTGAGCCCTGACTGGGTCGGAATGAATGAAAATAGTAATTTTTTTTTTCTGATTTGGTCAGAAAGCCTGAGTGTCTTCCCTCCCAGATCTTTTTTTAAGGGCCTCCCTCAAACTGAGACCCTTAGAAGGACCTTAGCTTGCAAAGGCCAAGGAACCCCACTGCATCCTTTGCCATCTCTTGTTATCCCGATCTATATCTGGTCACAGGACCTAGATTGCTCCGAAGGTAAAAGTGAGGCTGGTGACTTTGCACAACCCTCCCTCCAATTCCTGTGCATGTCATCACATTACCTTCCTGATGACATGGTCCTCTTCAAGAATGGAGGACAAAAAGCAGCATTAAGAGCAGCAGAAAAGGCCCTCCAAAGCAAGGTCCCACCCAGGAACAAACCCCTTGGCCATATTTCCCAGGTTGCTCCAAGACCCTCAGTTCAATCACCCAGCCGACTTTAACTCCGTAAAAAAATCAGGATGATCAAGCCTTCTTAGACTCTCACAGAAGTCATTGTATCAAGTATCAGTAAAAAAAATAAAACAGCAATTTGGCCAGTGAGTGCTTTCGGCTTTCATATTTAGTTCCAGTTCAGCAACCAATCAAAAGGCTTTCCTGTACCACTCAACAAGCAAACAACAATCGCAGAATACTTGCACATGCTATGAATTGAATGCTTGGTGCCCTCCGTGACAGATCATTACATGAATTTGAAAGCTGCCTCGCAAAATCCCCATGGAGGTCCCCTGCCCAGGACTCAGTCCTCAGTCCTCCTTCAGTAGCTGCTTTTAATGCCATTGCTTTTTCTATCTTGTCTCTTCTTGCAGGCTTTGATTAGTAATACCCATAGAGGTTAATGGTTCATGAAATGGTTTCTATATCCTACTTATTGTTTCAATAAATATTAGTTGAATCTCTAGGGTTCTCTGCATAGAGCATATCTAAAGGAAAGTCACTTAACCTTGTTTGCCTCAGTTTCCTCATCTGTAAAATAAGCTGGAGAAAGAAAAGGAAAACGACTCCAGTATCTTTGCATAGAAAACCCCAGATGGGTTTAAGAAGAATCAGACATGGTTGAAAAATGATTGAAGAAAACATAAAACAGAACAGAATTTGTCAATAGGTCTGAAGTTGTTTCCTCTTTCCCTATGCATATGATTAAAATTGCTTTTTTGTTTCTTATTGTTATAGCTAATGTTTCTAGCTACATTAAATAATACCTGTGGCAGCAGACACCCTTTCTATACTCCTAAACTTCTTGGAAAGGTCTCTTGTGTTTCTTCAGTACAGATAATGCTACTATTTGGGTTTTAACAGATACTGTTTATCATATTAAGGAACTCTCCATTTGTTTCTATGCTTTACAGTATTTCTAACATGAGTTTTGTACTTTGTCAAAAAGTTATTTTGCTTCCATTTATATAATCATCTAATTTGTGTTGTTTTTGTTATTAATGTGATCTCTTAAACTTATGGTTTTTAAAATAGTGAACAATCCCCATATTCCAGATAAAAATCCAATGTGTTCCTATTGGGAAATTTCTTGAGGATGTTGCTGTAATGTCTTTGTGAATATTTTATGCAATATTTTTCCTTGATCATTCATTAGAGAGAGTTGCTTATAGTTTTCTTTCTCTGATTAATCTCTCCCTACTTTAGACTGTCAGGATCACATTTGTTCCAAGAGAGATATTTTGAAGCATGCCTTCTTTCTATATTTTGCCAACCAATTTGTGTAGTATTAGATGAGTTCTTCTTTGAATGTTTTCTATAATTCACTTGTTTCGCCCATCTCTCCCATCTGGTCAAAAACCTGGGAAGACTTAGATGAACTGATACAAAGTGAAGTCAGCAGAACCCTGAGAACAATCTACACAGTAACCACAATATGGTAAAGATAATCAACTGTGAAAGACTAAGTAACTCTGATCAAGATGAAATAAAATGCTGTCCACTTCCAGAGGAGAGAGAACTGATGGACTCAAAAGAAGATTGAAGTACAGATGGCTCTCACTTGACATATATTCGCGTTACACAAATTACACTTTACATACATAAGCATTTTGACATATATTTACATTCTAAAAGGAACATAAACAACTTTTCTGTAAAGTTAATTTGTTCGTTCACTCCCTCCTCTCTCTCTCTCTCTCTCTCTCTCTCTCTCTCTCTCTCTCTCTCATACACACACACACACACAGACACACACACACACACATGCCCAGGAAGAAATGAGCCTGTAGGAATCATTCTTTAAAATGATTCCTTAAAGGAAATCCTTAAGAATATATTTGCATGAATCTAAACTATTAAACCAGAGCACCAAACCTGCTGTGTGTCTTTACTGAAGGAACTGCTGGGAGGGGAGGACCTTGGACAGAGGGTGAACTGAGCATTCCTGATATTCTGGGAGGGAAATTTCTTTAGAAAGCCCTGTCTTTTGCCAACCCATTCAAATGCCATCTTCAACCTCAGTTACCCAGCTCCTTCACACCCACACAAATGCATACATATAGTAGACAGAGACCCAAACAAATGGGAAGAAAGACACCTATGTGCCACCACATGGTTGCATGTAAACATGAAGAAGGTTTGCAGCATTCTTACTTTAGTTCAATTCTTCCAAAGTCTTTCCGAATTCCCCCCAAATCTCAGATAGAGTTTGCTACTGGGGAAACTGATCAAGAAAGTTTTGATCAGAGGCTCTCACTGAGAGACAGAAAAAGAGACATAAAGAGACAGAGATACAGGGAGACTGAGAGAGACAGAGACAAGGACGGAGAGAGAAACAAGAACACTGGAAATGGTTTAAAGAAAATACTGAAACTGCAGAGGGAACCTGGAGAATTCAAGTCCTTTAGATGTAACACAGACTACCCTCACCTTCAGTGCCTAACACCAGGTGTCTTACCTTTTACTTCTCCCACAGGGTTTCCAGCACCATTAAGAAGGTCAGAGATATCCGGGCTGTCTGCAAATGGCTCCAACATTTGGAATTTGATGTCCCCAAGTAGATGGGGTCTCCTGAACCCAGTTTCATTCAGACAGTAACCGTTAAAGTAGCTTTTCTAAAGAAATATTTACATCATAAGGTGTAATGACCAATATTCAGACATGTTGCCCCAACCTGAGTAATATAATCACACACACACACACACACACACACACACACACACACACCATCTTCCCCTTTGTACCACCTCAGACTCTAAGGAAGGGAAGGGATTAGATACATAGCTTAGATGCATTCCTATATAGCCTCATGCCAAGATCCAAGTCCCATATGCACTTTGGGTTCCAGTCCCAGGCCCTCTGGCCTTTCCTGGATTCTCAGCTGAACTGGCTGGCTACAACAGCCCCACCTGGAATCTTGTCTCCAACATCATCATGGCTCAGAGTCCAAGTGGGGAGTCACCTCAAGCACTTAAAACTAAGATGGCCAAATGGAACAGAACAGACACAAAAACGCCCCGTCCATCCCATTTGTCAAAGACAGGGTAAAAGAGGGACAGTGGGGATGAAAGTCCTTCCCTTCTCACAGTTCAGTTCATGGCACCTATGCAGTAAGGAAACTGTGATCTTTAGCCTCTGGATGCAGCAGGAAAGAGTGGATAGGAAACGGCATGCAGGAAAAAGAGAGGTTGTTTTAGTCTGACCAATTTTTAACTCAGAGCCTTCTCAGCTGCACAGCTAATCAAAGGAGACTATTCGAACTCACACAGTAGATGACAAAGGATGCCTGAGCATTCTCAGAAAACCCTCAATATACATTTCCTTCTGTTTGAAATTTGCCATTCCTAACAAATAGACGGGAGTGTATTTTTTTTTAACATAATCCTTGCTCCAAGTTCAGTTGTTCTCTGTGGTCCCTGGGGCAATATAAGCAATTTTTCACTTGCTCCTCTTAACATGATTTTTCTATTGGTTTGATTAGCTAATGCAATAAACCAACACAAATAAGAGAAAGAGGTTTTATTACACTTGGAGTATGACAGGTCTCATCGGCATGTGATGAGAATGTATTTCATTCACAATTAAGTGAGTAATATCTGTATATCAGAAGAGAAAAAAAAAAGAAAAGTTGGCTGTTCATTATACAGTTATTCCTTCCACATCATGACTTTCTCCATCACAATTTCTATATATTTTGGGTCAGCATATGAAATCAAATGGGAATTTTTAGAGAGTTTTGCAAAAGCCACAGATGACACAGAGCCTCTGACCAAATACTTAAATCAAATTTTAAAATGACAAACTTAAACACCCCATAAAAAGAAAAGATACAATTTAGATTTCTTCTCCCTTACAAAGGCAGGGTCAAAAAGTTTTGTGACAGTTTTCTAGATTGCAGGGGGCTCTGAACTGTAGTACCCTTCATGGAGAAAATATAGCTGGAGTTCAGTTCATTATACAAAAAAAGAAGCATGATTGTTTAAGAGAATGAATATCTTGAGGTAAAGAAGATAGAGAAGAGATGTGTCTTTATGAGGACAGGTAGTGTCATGAAATCAAATGGAACTACCTGTCAGGCTAGAAAAGGCAGAGGAGTATTCCAGACACTATTAAAGTCCTCCCTTTTTAAGCAATTAAGGCTTTTTGTACCAATTAGGGTAGCAAAGAAGATACTGAAGGGAACCAGCTGTTGCAGTTGGTTCATGCAGGCATCATACTAAGAAGAATGAATGTCACATATGGAACAAAATCATTTTGGTTATATCCTCCCCAACATCTAGTTCTGATATTTCCCCAGTACTATTCAGTAAATTCTCACAACAGCCAATATTTCAATATCACATAGAAAGATGAAAATCACAATTATACCCAAATACAAATTTTTACTTTTGAATTTGCTATTTTGACATTTAGCCACTAACAGACAGATTAGATTTGTCAGAGGAATCATACCATAAAAAGGTATAATTACAAATATGCAAACTTCCTCTTCAAACACATGGAAGGCAGACTCCTCCCCCCACCCCCAAAACACCTCACATTCTGGAAAGGAGAAGGGGAGTAGGTTTATAGTGTAACTTAATTCCTGCAGAGCCTAGTCCAAGTTCCAAATACAAGGCCCATTCCATCCCCAAGCTCCAGTCCAGATAATCCAATTTCTATGAGATTCCCTACCAAGCTGCCTGGAACACACCTCCAGGAATCCTGGCTCCAAGGTCACCATCCCTTTACTCAATTATCTCTACCAGAGTTCTCTGACAACTCCTCAGCTAAAGTGGTTGAAGTTTGCAATTCCTTAGTGATTGTTCTATTTGGGCTGTGCAGCTGTAACAGCCCCAATCCATTCCTTTTTGCCTTTCTCTGACTGCACAATTCTTAATCTAACAACATTCCACTTATAAAATAAATTGCCCTTCCAACATAACTAATACAATTGCTTACCAGATTGCATCATATAGAAAATCCAGAAACATGTAAGCAGTATATTAAAAACTTGAAACAGATGCCCCCCCACAAAAAATTTTTTTTTTCTTTCTGAACCACTCCCCCAAGTCCAACAATCTCCTGGGGCCACTCCCACCACTATAGCCTGGCTTTCCCTTATTATCTACGTTAGCCCTTCATTTACTCTTACTGTCTAATAGCCTGGGACAACCTCACTGAGGTTCCCAATTAAGACCCTTGGCTCATGGTGGTCCAGACTTCCCCATGTATTCTCGTTCCTGTCTTAAGAGCCCAGGCCGTTTGGCCCATCCCCAAACAAACACAGTCGTTAGCATACAGAAGGCCTTGGTTAAACTTTTTTTTTTAATTCCTAATGGAGGCCCTGATATATGAGAGAATACTTCATTAATTCTAAAACAGTACGTATCAAGTTGTTCACAATAAAATATATTTGAACGACAGCACATGCATTATAAAATTATTTCCACAATAGTAATAAACTTTGAAACAACCCATTATCAATTTAGATGAATGCACTTCTAAGTCACTTTGTATAGAAAATCATTTTATAATTAATATGTTGAAACTATAACTTTAAACCACCATCTATTTTTATAATAGTCAAGATTTTAAATGAAGATCTGTGATCATAGCAAAGATCAATATCATTATTATTTGCTATAACCAAATATACCTCACCCGATATTTAACAGTTTCAAATGATCTCATCTTCATCACGAAAAGACCCATTGTAGGTCAAGAGTTACTTTAATACCTTTTCTACCTCCCAATGTTCCCTCAAATTTGGCAATCTAAGGGTTTTTTTGGAAATACAATTTTAGCAACATAGTAATAACACAAACACAATAAACTTCAGGTAACATCAGTTGCATTTTCAAATTATCATATATAGAAATATATAGACTGATTTGAAAGATATTCCCTAGCTAATGTGAGATTATAGTCCTATTTTAAACCGTGATGATGGGAATTTGCTATTTGAGACCATATGGGATGATTTATCTGAGTCTGACTCCAGGTAAAGTTATCAAGGAGAGCCATTTACCCATGATACTAGCAACCCTGTGGAGGGGGCAGTGTAACTGCAGAGGAAAGTCTCATGGTAAGGTTTGGAGAAAGAGTATTCTGCATGTGGTGAGACAGGACTCTCCTGACTCAATTTCCCTGGCAGCCTCTAAGCCTGGCTGAATGCAGTTGGGCATTACCTAACTTCTGCCTGGAATTGACATGAAGTTCAGGAAACATCGTTCCCTTACTTTGGTTATGTTCGTATTCTTTTATGGCAAATGTCTGTACTCCAAAAGTTTTGTAAGCACAACATCAAATCTGTTCAACAATAGATTGACGCTGGAATATCTGAAGTTGTTCCAGTAAAATGCAAGTATAAAATTGAGGTATTTGGCCTAGAATTTTAGAATTAAGTATTGAGCCTTGTCTCCTGTCACTAGTATATGTTCCTGTATGAGTTAGAGTCCTTCTAATGGTATGGGGATAATGCATTCAAGGACTTAGGAAACCAAGATATTATTCTGTTACTCTCAGTTTGTTACAATTAGTTGATGTGAAAAGAAGAATGGCTTTTGTCAATCTTGTAAATGCCTGAAAGGAAGCATCCACTTTGATAAACAGTTTTTATTTGTACATGACCAGAAGTTGGAATTGTTTGATTGATATATACCATCTTAAAATTGATGATTCAAGTTATTATGTATGCATTGGAGTCCATCTTTGTATAGAAATTGTTCTGTGATTAATTCTATAGTGGAATCTCATCCTCCAGCTAGGGGAATGAATGTGAGGTATAGCAACTGGGTTTGAATTTATGAATGTGAAGTATAAAAAGCTGGTTCTAATTTTGCTGTTTTGATTTCACTTTCTTATCAGCATGGCAATGGGCCAAGTTTCTGCTTTTGATTTTATACTAAGAGAGACATGAGGTTTGAGTTATGTTTCATTATTTGCCCTGGTTATTGGCAAGGTAATTTAAAATTGTGCTCAGATCGACTTTGTAGGAGATTTCCACCAAGAAAGAGCTATTTCCCCGAGAGATCACATATGGGAAAAGGACTCACCAATACAAACATATTTACAGCAGTTCTTTTGGTGGTGGCAAAGATTTAGAAAATGAGAGGATGCCCATCAATTGGGAAATGACTGAACAAGTTGAGGTATATGATTGGAATGGAATACTATTGTGCTATAAGAAATGATGAACAGGCTGACTTCAGAAAAACCTGGAAAGACTTGTATGGTCTGATGCTGAGTCAAGTGAGCAGAGAAACAAGAGAAGACAGTACACAGTAACAGCCACATTGTGCAATGACATATATTGACAGACTTAACCCTTCTCAGCATTATAAGAATCGAAGACATCTCCAAAGACCTGATGATGGAAAATGCTATCCACATCCAAAGAAAGAAGTATAAACTTTGAATGCAGATCAAAGCATACCATTAGCTATTTTTTTCCTTCTGTTGTCTTTTTCTTGCCTCTTTCAGGTGGTTCCTCAGATTGGTTCTAATTCTTACCTGCAACATCACTAATTTGAAAACATGTTTAATAGGAATATATATGTAGAGCCAATATCAAATTGTGTGCTGTCTCAGGGAGGAAGTTGGGGAAGAAGGGGGAGAAACATTCACAACTCAAAAGCTTAGGGAAGTGATTGTTGATAATTCAAAAGAAATTAATTAAAAATTTTAAAAAAAAAAATGATTTTCCTCGGTATTCATTCTCTTGGAAACTCAAGAGCTTCCCCATCTCCCTTTCTTCCTAAGTTCAATTCTTCTTCAGTAGGACATTAACATGTAATCTCAGTGGGTCTATCCCTCTTCGTTCTGTTTCCGAAATAGGTCTGGGAGAATGTTGATTCCTCTCTATTGTCAAGAGAGGTGATATCTCTTGGAAAAGAATGCAGTGACCAGGGCCACGAAGACCAACATTTTCATATGGGCTACCCTGAGAGTTGATTTTTCTCCCTTCGGAAAAGCTACTCCTCGAAGAGCATATACATCTGTATCACCCAAAAGGCAATTTGAGTCCGTTCTGAACTTCGCCACAATGGGTGACCTAGTTTTGGACTGAACTCCCATGCAATGCATGTTAAGCCAGCTTGAGAGAAATTACAGTGTGAATACACACAGGCCAATTTCACTTCTCTCTTTCTTAGAGCTGACTCTCTTCATAACTGGGGTTTATGTTCTTTGGGTTTACATGGAGCAGGTGGGTGCCATAGACCTGCACCTTAGGAAAATGAGTTGGACAAGTGAAAGGAGCAGGGAAAGACTTGAGGCAGGCAGATCCATGAGGAAAGAGTGCAGATGGGAGGTGATGAGGCTTGGACCAAGGGAGGGGCAATATCAGAGGAGAGAGAGCATGGTTTCTGACAGATACTGCAGAGGTGAAACTGACTAGAGGTGATGCCAAGGTAAAATCTGCAACAAAGTGTGTAGAGGGAAACTAGACGATCCTTGGCAAGAGGTTGGACGTGGGGAGTTGAGAGATAGTATCAGTCCAGGATGAGGCCAAGTTTGGAGGGCCTGGAAGATGGTAGTGCCCTCCATAGTAATAGGGAAGGTAGGAGGGGGAAGTTTAGGGGAAAGGTAATGACATCTGTTTTGGATATGTTGAGTTGGAGATGTGTATTGGACATCCAATTTCTGACATTCAAAGAGCAACTAGAGATGAAAGACGGAAGGTCAGCATGCAGATTCAGGCAGAATAGGTACATGTGAGAATCATCAGCATAGAGAGGGCCATGGAACCCATGGGAGCTGATGAGATCACCAAGTCAAGTAGAAGGGAAGGAGAAAAGAAGGAGGTCAGGATGGAGCCCAGGGCCCTCTTCTCCTTCACACTCTTTTCTCTCCTGAGTTTTTTGACTCCACCCTCACCTGGTTTTCCTCCCACCTAGGTGCTTGTTATTGTCAGTCTCCTTCTCTGGAGTTTCATGTAGGTCATGCCTGCTAACCTGGAATGCCCCCCAGCGCAGAGGTCTATAGGACCTCTGCATTGAAGACCCATGAAGGCCTGCTATAGTCCTACTAGATGGAGTGCATTGTCTTTTGACATTGTCTTTTTAGGAGGCAGAGGTCTATTAGCCTCACTTCCCATTCAGTACTTTAGAGAAGGTGCATTGGTTCATCATGTAGGTGGGAACTGCCTCATGAAGAAAGGCATTTGCAACCTCAGTGGGACAAGTGTTTGATCAGACTCTGAGCACTTCTTCTCCTAAGATGAATGAAGAGGTTTGCTTGTATGGCATGAGGGCAGCAGTGCACAGGACAAAAAGATGCATTTTCTACCTATGCTGCCGAGATCACAGATGCCCTGTAAAACAGAGCCCTCTGAGCAGCTAATGTTCACTTAGATCAGAGAAATGCTGCAAAGTGGGCTTAGATTTTAGAAAAGCTTTTGACTGAGTCCAGATGCCAGGTGGATTTGGAAATAGTTAAGGGGTTCAATGAAATGAGTGAACAGGGAAGGGAAGCGGGCATTCTCCCTAACCTCAACCTCTCAGCCAAAAAGTACTGCATTGAGCCCCAATTCATTTGGAGTTGACATTAGTTGGAGTGTCTGAAGGGCCAGAAGAAATCTTTTCATCTGGCTTGGAAGTATACAGAGATATGGGCTCAGAACCTTTGTACAGTGATGGGAGGATCTTGGGGCCCCACAGCTCTAGTTGTGCCCCTCTGTATGGGGTGACAGGAAACCCAGCGGCTGCTGGAGGCCTCCTTCCGTTTCTGTTTTACTCTCCATGGAGTTACTTTTCCCTCAGTCTGGCTCTCCTAGAGACATCTGTGGGGACTGCGTGGTCAAGTCGTGGCTGGCCACAATTCTTCTCTGAAGAAAGACTGTTTTCAACAGCCTAAGGAACAGGCTGTCCTGAGGGGATGCTCTGACACTGAGATTCCAGCCCTGTGATGGGGAATTCCCATCTGCAAGGCCCTTGTTTCCTTCTAAGAATTCCCCAGCAGCCTGCTTTTCTCTGGCAATCAGGACTGTGATGCTCTGGGGACCCTATTCATTCTGGCTTTGCTAGTGGCTGCCTGAGATTTAGGGTAAATGCCCCACCTCCTTGAGCCTCTTCTGGCCCCCTCTCTCAGCTCTGGTTTTCCAAGCCTAGGTCTAGGCTTGGCTCCCTCTACTGCTCAGGGCACTCCCCACTCCCCACCCCCGAGGCCCCACTCAGTAGAAGGGCAACCACCCTTTGAACACGGGTTTCCACCGTAATCCTGATTCTTTTTCCCCACTACTCAAGCAAGTGACTTCAAGAGCAAACTCCCTGTGAGTGGTAGATAAGAAGAACCACAGATCTAAGAGAAAATTGATTTTTGCATAGGCATAAATTAGAATCTGTTGATTACAAAATAAATTTGGAGAATTAAATAGTAGTCTTTGTGATGAGGAAGAGCTAAGTCCCTATTGTAGTTTCCTATGTGGGTCTGCTCAGATGCCAGCTTTCTGGGGAGGGGACAAAAGCAGAGGGAGCAGACTCAGCTTGAGGGACAACTGGGGTAAGCCCTGCACCTAGTGCTGCTGGCCCCTGAAACCTGCAGAAGAGTAGGCCCCTCTGCTGGCTTTGGGAACCAGTGGCCAGCCCTGTGGTGTGAACTTCTGCCTTCCCTATTGATGGTAAGAGGCAGAAAGGACTGTGATGCCACTGTAGGTATTACTGCTTGATAGGTAACCCCTCCCCAAGCTGGGGCTGTAGTGAATATCACACTGGGCCCACAAGGAGGCAGCCAGTAATGAAGCCCTTAGCTGTTCTTTCTGATAAAAAAAAGAACCATGAAATAGATTTACATACAAATAGAAACATCTCTATCTACATACATAATAAGATCGGGCCCCCAGAGCCAAAAAATTTACCCTCCCTCTCCCATCCCAGTCTTAACTCTAACAAGACCCCCTCCAACCCTATCCGAACAAAATTAACACCTACCCATGAGCTAACCTGGCCTGACATCAACTAGAATCCGAGCTCAGAGTAAGAGTCTGATGAGCCTCCAACGCCCTGTTTCCCTGCAGAGGCAACTGGGGCATGTCAGCCCCACCCCAGACATCCAGAGGTAGAGGGCAGCTTTGGCTCAATGCCAATCCTACAGGGGGCCA
This sequence comes from Phascolarctos cinereus, assembly GCF_003287225.1. Taxonomy (NCBI): domain Eukaryota; kingdom Metazoa; phylum Chordata; class Mammalia; order Diprotodontia; family Phascolarctidae; genus Phascolarctos; species Phascolarctos cinereus. Next base: position 34,814 of record NW_027555190.1, read on the forward strand.
GAGAAGGGCCCTTCTTCTCAGGCTCCCGGCCAGTCTCCTGCCCACCATAGCCACAACCACATGAGCTGATTGTCCCAAAGGACAGCACTGCACTTCTCTGTGCTGCCTCTGGACAGAACACAGCCATAGCAACAAAGCTGCTTAGAAATAAAAAGGATATTGAAGCAAAAAACAAGGTAGAAGCCCATCTCTTGTATAATAAAGTATTTTATGAGCTAAAATGTGTAATCACATATTGTCCAATTCACATATTTTATAATTGATACATTCATGGAAGCATTTCTTTAATGAAAATAACTTAAAATAATTCTGTAGTCCAAATTCATTGGTCTTTGGAATTTTCTGAAGCTGGGAGGAGAGACAAGGGAGCAGATTTCATTCACATTGTACCTCCTAATGAGGAACATCTCTCTATTGGTTTAGACCAGGACCTATTCTATGATTCTTAACCTGGGATCCATTAACTTTAAACCAACAACAATAACTTTGTAGTTATATCAATATAATTGGCATCCTTTGTATTCTATATATTTTAGGCATTTGAAAAGATTGTTTTGGAAAGGGTCCTTGACCCAAAAGAAGTTAAGAAACCCTGACTAACAGAGTGTCTTGGGATACTGAAATATGAAGTGACTTCCCAGGGTCACCCAGCCAGCATATGTGGGTCTGTGTCAGGCCTTGAATTTAGCTCTTACTGACTTTGAGGTTAGCTTTCTATCCATCCCATGGCAGCTGTCTCTCTAGAATTTTCTTTGCATGATATGTTATGTCTGCTCTCCAGAATGCAATGATTCCACCAATTATTTGCTTACATTGCTTTTCTACATACAGACCTTTACTTAAGAGAGCACAATGTCAATTTGTTATGTAGAAATGCCATGTATTTTTATACTAAATGTAAAACTTCACAGATGCAGAATTTTCTCAAGAACAAATTTTTAAGTGTATGCGGGCCTTTTTTTCTATTCCTTAAAGACTATACCATTTCCTTTCTAAAGTTACTGAAGAACTCCTGATTTTGAAGAAAAAGATTAACTCTTTGTCACTGCCACTTGAGAGAGAAAAGGACATAAAGTACACATTAGGAGGGCTGGGAAGAGGGGGAAATTCCTGGAGAATGACTTTCTTCTAAGTTTAAGCACCTTTAGGCAAGATTTCCTTGAGTTTCAAGGTTGGTTGTACACATTCAAGGGGAATGGATAAAGAGAACTAGACGGCTTTAAAACTGACCAGGATATAGCTTTAGCTTAGCAGAGTTCTGAGGAAATAAAGTTGGCTTTATGCAGACAATTACTGATCATAACATGAAGATAGTAAGAAAGGAAGATACTCCTTAAGTAATATGAAACAGTCTCTTACAAAGCCTGGGTTTCTAATATCCTGATCACAATGTAATATCTAATAGCTGGAAGGAATCCCAGAAGCTATCTAGTTTCGTTCTGTTATTTTAAATATGAGGAGACTAAGGCCCAGAGAAGCAAAATAATTTGTTTATGGTCACACAGGAATTAACTAACAGAAGCAGGATTTATGCCCTAGTCTTCTCACTTCAAAGTTCCATTGTACCATACTTCCTTAACATCTTATTAGCAAGTTCACTGGATGTTCACAAAATGCCTTAAGCTGAATTGAAGCATATGCAGAATTCTTGCACATTCTCACAATATCTTTAATGTGATGTTATAGGAAGGCTATATGCCACTTGTGCTTACAATTACAGAAAAGAACCAAGAGATGGTAGATTTTTTTGTCTTAAAGAATGGAGCAAATGTGAATGCCTTAGATAGGTTTAAAAGGTACTGTAATTAAAGCTTGAAATGAAGAAAAAGAGAAAAGTTACTAGAGGAATAGGAACAACTTAAATCATAGAACACTAAGTGAAGAACAATAATTAAAATTGATCGTCACTGTGAAAGGGTGAAAAATGTCCACAGACATCCAGTATGAAAAGAAAAACTATTAGGTATTACTGTGCAACAGAGAAAACAGTTCATGTGGGCACGCCATCCACCATTAATTGGTGGTTACTATTTGCAGTTGTCTTTATTTGATGTATAGTTAGTTAAGATTGATGCCACCGAAGTTTTATACCCTAGTGATTCAGTTGATTCTCTTTATGAAGTAATCTTCATATCACCCATGAGAATCCTAGTGTATTTTTTCTGCTCCTTCTTCCTTTGATTATCTTTAAGAGGATGCACTTTAGGGAGCTTAAACAAGAGAAGGGAAGGGATGAGGTGAGGGCAGATGGTGGAGCAGTGATCTGCGGTGGCAGCGGTGACAGCAGCAGTAGGGGCAGCAGCAGCAGCAGCAACCACGGCAGCTGGAAGACCCACAAATGAAGTGACAAAGGCAGCAGAGAGCTGGGCCAGGGCCTGGACCTGACTGCTCTGTCTCTCCCGGCCCAGCGGGGAGAGTGCAGGAGCTCAGGTCCCCATTCTCAGCCATGAACCTGGTCAGTCAGAGTGGGGAGTCTGCCTCCAGCCGGCTGCCCTTCCCCAGCTTCAACCAGGACAATACATCCTTAGCTGTTGGTAGTAAATCTGATTACAAATTCTTCTCCCTTTCTTCTGTAGATAAGCTGGAACAGATTAACGAAGGCACTGATACAGAAGATGTGCATGTCATGGAAAGGTTGTTTTCAAGTAGGCTAGTGGCTATTGTTGGCCTCAAAGCTCCACAGAAGCTAAAAGTCTGCCACTTTAAGAAGGGGACTGACATTTACAATTAAAGCTATTCCAATACCATAGGCAGAGGGTGATAGTATCCCTAGAAGAATGTCTATCAAAACACAACATTCGTGTTATGAAAGTACTGCGTAAAATCAGGAAAATTCCCCCTAACCCTGCAGGTTTGTGTAACCTGTCAATAAATGATGATAATTGTTATGTCACTTGTCCTAATAGTGCAGCTGTTGGGGGAATAAAAGTCTTTGGCACTATTAATTTGAGGGCTGCTCATATGATACCAGCTTGTGATAGTCCCCTAGCAGCCTTGGCTTTTGATGCAAGTGGTGCCAAGCTTGCCACTGCTTCTGAGGAGGGAAATGTGATTAGGCTATTTTCCATCCCAGAAGGACAGACAATCTTTGAGTTTCAGAGAAGAATAAAGAAGTGTGTAAGCATATGCTCTTGGGCCTTCAGCATGGGTGGAATGTTCCTCTCTGCATCCAGTAACTCTGAAACAGTGCACATCTTCAAACTTGAGATTGTGAAAGAGGAGCCCACTACCTGGATTGGTTACTTTGGGAAAGTGCTTATGGCCTCAACCAGCTATTTGCCCTCTCAAGTAGCAGAAATGTTTAACCAGAGCAGAGCATTTGCTACTGTCCGACTACCATTCTGTGTCACAAAAATATCTGTTCACTTGCCACAATTCAGAAGATTCTCCGATTATTAGTGGGAGCTTCTGACGGATACTTCTATATCTACAACCTGGATCCTCAGCAAGGAGGGGAGTGCACTTTGAGGAAACAACACAAGTTGGATGGCAGTATGGAGCCGGCCAATGAAATCTTAGAATCTGCATCCCATGACCATCCTTTAGTAGCTCAGACCTACAGTGCTGCTGTGACAAGAGGTGCTTATGTACCTTCTTCATCTAGGAGACATGCATACACAGAGGACCTGGGTGCAGGGGGTGGTGATTTTCTGGAAGATGAAACCAAGGCACTACAACTGGAAGAAGACAGTGAGCACTCTCCTATGATTCTTCACACTGACTGAACTTTAACTGGTGAACTCTAAGCCGCTGAAGCAGAGAACACTGGCTTGATACTTCTTTGAGGACTCTGTGTTAAGCTGCTATGAACTTTGCTGTGATTTGGGGAGATGGGATGGCAGAGACATTTAGTTGTAGTCATAGACTAATTCTATACTATTGAGAAAATATATTGTTTTTACTTTTGTGGCTTTTAATCTTATCTATTTTAGCTTTCTTGGTTGTATTTTTTCCCCATTTGTTTGCCAAAATCAGCTATTTGGTGAACCCTTAGAACCTCCTCACTTTGCATGCATTCATGTGCTAAGCGAGCATAGGAGAAAGAGAAGTCATTTTATAACAAACTAAAGTTTGTATTTATTTTTTACATGTATATAATAGTGAGCATATATAAAAAAAGTGTGAAGATATGATTTTTAATGCTGAGGTTAGTTCTGCAGAGATAAAGGTCCAGCAAGTTTCTTATGCATGGGCTCGGCAGTATGCTTAAGTGACTGACATGTGACCTGTTAAGAGACACCTTCTTTCTTCAGTTGTCCACTTCTGGACCGTTTTAAATAATTTATTTTATTTTTCATTAATTAATGAAAAAATCTGTAGTAGACTTTTCTTTTGTTCTTGGTTTTGTTTTGTAGCGTACTGACTTTAAGGAGAGTGCCCATCGACTTAGTTTTCCCAGGAAAGCACAAGAACCTTTAGTTCATTCTGTAGCTAAGCTTTCTTCTTACTGTAACTTCACCCTTTCCATTCTGCAAGGATTTGTTTTTTACAAGAGAAATCTTGAGGCACAAAAATATGAGAAAGAAGAAGCTAGATATAAAAGATCTACCTTGCTAGGTTGTATTCTGTGTGCTTCTTCTGTACTAATTTTTTGAGATGTATTTAAGAAACTATGAGATTGTGGCTCTAAGTGTCACTATTCTGTCAGATTCCCTCTTTCTTTTTTTTATTTTAAATGGGAGATACAGGTTGAAGAACCTGAATTACCTCAAATTCTGCATTCCAAAACAAGAAACAAGCCAGTTTTATAAAGACCACCTACCCAAATAAAAATTCACAGGTTTTTCCAGGTAGAAACAGAAGTTTTATTTAGCAAGTCTAGAGTGGGAATTGGGCATCACCTTCCCAGGGTGGACTGTTGTAGGGAGGCAGGATACAAGCAGCAAACAAGCAGTTATATACCCCTAGACAAACAATTCTAAGGAAACTCCACCCTCCCACCTTTTAACCTGAATCTCTTTATCCCCATTGGTTGAGGTAAGAGACCTTATATCGTACCCAGAAACTAAGAGAAGCATTTTACCCAAAACAAGCTTAGAAGCTAGAAAAATTGCCTTACTTGGCAAAGATAAGGCTGGGGTGGTAGTTAGGAAACAAGGGAGGGGGTGGGCAACAGGTATATGACCAGATCACATGGTTTACAGGAAAACAAAACTTAGGCCTGGCTAATGCTAAAGCCTTAACTAAATTTTGGGGCATAGATTCCATTTCATGAGAAACTTTCAGTTGTCCCACACACAAAACAAGAAAGAAACCAATTTATTTTGTGATAGAAATGAATGGTTTGAAAGATGTAAATCTAACTCAAGGCTGGGCTTAAATATTGATAAATGGAAGCAAGAAAAATGTTGCTTAAAGTAGTTTTGTGTGTGTGTGTGTGTGTGTTTTGGTTTTTTTTGGTTTCACTGCTGAGTTTTGAATAACAGATAAGAATGAAGGATGATAATTTGTTTTCAGATTTTCTCATTGTGTCCTGGTCACTGGCTGAATTAAATCATTTATGAAAGGAAAAAAAAAGTTAATTTACAGATCATGACCAGAGTTACTATCAGTAAAACAAACCTCTATGGCAAAATCCTGGTTGCGTGTAATCTCCCTCTATCTGTTCAGAAATAATTCTGTAAGTTGGTAAAGACAAGGAGACAGAAGATTTAGGTCTGGTAACCATCTAAATAAATAAAGAGTCAAAAAAATGGGGACTGCTCATATTTTTCTTTAAACAAATACTTTTGGTTGTATTCACTGGAGCCTTGCCATAAAGTGATTCTAAGTCTGTGGGAAAAGTGAAAGTTTCTCACGTGAAATGTAAGCTATGCTCCAAAATGTAGTGAGGCTTTAGCATGAACTGGGCCTAAGTTTCACTTTTGTTTTTGGGGAATGGGGGCTGTGTACCAGCAGCCCAACCCTCCCTTGTTTTGAAACCATCCCCTCTTTTGTTTTGTACCTTAACTTTATCAAATAAGGCAATCCTCTGGCTCCCAAGCTAGTTTTAAGTAAAATGTATCTCTTGGGTTCTAAATGTAGACTGTGAGGTCTCTTGCCTCAGCCAATGAGGATAAAGAGATTGAGACAAACAGGTGGGGAGGGGGCTTTTTGGAGTGATTTGTCTAAGAGTATGTAACTGTTTGCTGCTGTTTGTGCCTGGCCTGTGTACACCAGTCTGCCCTGGGTAGGAGACGTCCAACTCGTGCACGAGACTTGCTAGAATAAAACCTTCTGTTTTCTCTCTGGAGATACCTCTGAGGTTTTACTTGGGTAAGTGGTCTCTATTCCACTCACTAGGAGCAATGTGGAGTCAGTCAGGTATATCTTGGAGTTGAAGTAGTAGAAATGCTAGCAGAATTTTCTGACCTTTGTCATAGTGTAATACAGAACATTATTTTGCCATTTAGGTAGTAGGGCCCTTTAAGCCATGGAAAGCAGAAGTTGGTGCTTAATCTTGCCCCAGACCTCTTTCCTCCTAAATCTAAACAATAGTGAAATGTACTCTAGCCCATACCTCCAAAGCAGATGGATAAGAAAGCTTGCAATATAATTGCTTTAGATAATTGTGTTTATACCAGAGACCAGGACACCTGGTCTGGTTTGTGTGATCTCTGATCCCTAATAATGGGGTGCTTGGGTGCTTGTGCTTGTACTTGTGCCCCAATTTCTTCCTAGTCTCAGAAACACTGTCTCTAACAACCATTCCCCAGCCCAAGGACACTGTGCCTAGCAGTTATTCATGCATGGGCCTCAGCATGACCCTTATCTCTCTCCCTGGTACAGCTACACAGAGCTGGGCTGCTCAGGCCCCAGCCCTCAGATCATGTCTCTGGAAGCCTCCCAATTCCTCAGTAAGTTCCTGTGTTGTGAGAAAGCTTTCCCTTGTTGCAGAGCATTCTCTCATCAAGACAGAGGGAGAGGGGTGTCCTTGACTAGCCCAGGAACTCTTCCTCTTGCCAGACTTCAAAGATCCATCCCCCTCCCTGTCCTGTATACTCCCTCTACTTTCCCATCCATAGCCCCCAAAGACACCTGCATCTTTGGATTACCTCATCAGTGTTCCTCGCATTTCTTTCCCATGCTCTTTTCTATATAAACCCTAGCTCAACTCCTGATGGGGGCTGCTTGATTTGGATATAAATACCCTTGGCAGCTGCGCGCTAATAAAGCCACATCTTAAATTACGTCTGGATCTCACTCGCTGATTTCTCCGTACAACAATAGTCCTTGTGGTATGGCCCCTGGAACACTTTTTAAAGAAAGAATCCACTGTCCATAGCTCACGTTATCCAGCAGCCTTAAGTTTTCTCTTTTAGCTCTCTGCACGACCAGGATGCGGCATCGAATTTCATTTCTCAGCTTTGCAGTTCAGAGTAAGAAGTGCTGCCATCTCAGTTTAGAACCTAGCTTAGTTTTTTGACCGATGAAGAAGGAACTGCTTTTTCCTTTCATTTGTAGTGAAACGTCCTTGACATTGTTTTGGGAGCAAAGTATATTTATTTATTTAGATAGATTTGAAGGGCTGAATTTGCTTTTGTAATGAGGCAGATGGTTACCAGGGGCAGAAGATATACATTTGTATCCTTTTTTGATTTTAGTAATGCCAAAAGTGTTTCTGGAAGGTGTGAGTGGCAGAGAAGGTGTTAGAGTTAGAAGGGCTTACGTTTCCACAGGTAGAATAATGCAGAGATTTAAAGAACAGCTCCAGGAAGTAGTACACTGCAGGTGGGCTCGGACTTAGCCAATAAAAAGTAAGTTGATGGTTCCATAAAGACCCCAAAATCAAGGTAAGGGTGGAGCCAGCTCAGACATGTTAGGGTCAACCTGAGGACACCTGAAAAACGTTAGTGCGCCTGCTTAATGAACTTCATTACTATTATCTGACACACCCCACATAAAATTAGAGCCTCATTAAGGAGTCATGGGACGTATGACTAAGGGAGGGGGAACATACTTGAGCATATCAAGGGGAAACATGTAAGGAAAGGTGTAACCTGGGAAGGGATGGACCAATCCAGGCCTGGGAGGTTTCGCGCCCGAATACAACTGCATAAAAGCAGACTTGCCCTTGCACTCAGGGCCCACCCCTCCTGAAGAAGGGTGGAGCCTGCTTCTGGCCAGACATGTCTAAATCCTCTGGACCTTCTCTGTAATAAATTTTCTTGATACTAAATTTTTGGTGTCAAGCTTATTTCTAACAATTTGGCGCCCAATGTGGGGCTCGATCTAGACTTTGGAGGGGACAAGGAAGAGCGCTCCCACTGTATTTCAGTGGTCTCGTGAATTGAGCCTTTCCTAACCGAACTCCTGATCTTGGACCACATGGGAGAAGTCCAGGGGATTGGGGAGGCCCCCGGCAGACCACAAGAGCCAATATATTGGGCAAAGGTAAGAAACAATCTTTGCTGGTCTCAAACTCCCAAGGTCCGGGGATCTGATCTGTTAGTCATGAGCTAAGAACAGGTTTGGAGATGGGAGGGGCAAATTCTAAGGTACCTGGAAGAGGGGGAGGAATCCCCAGGGATGACATTCCTTCTGATAGCCCTCTGGGAAGGATGTTAGAAAGTTGGGAGGACTCTCCCAGGACTAGAGGGAAGAAAATGATTAAATATTGTTGCCAGGAGTGAACTAAGGCACCTGTCCTGGCACCATCAGTGTTTTGGCCTAAATTTGGGTCAGATGAGGATTGGATTAGTCAACTGCTAAATTTGTGTGTAAATGATAAGAGAGAAGCCTCTCAAGAAGCAAAAAGTTATGCTGGTTGCTGGGGCCCAGGGGCTGTAACCCCAACAGTGACGGGTATATTCCTAAGTCAAGTAAGAGGGAAAGAAAAGGAGAAAAAAAGAGAAAACCTCGCGGAACCCATTCAAAGGGGACCCTGGACAAAATGAGTTTCTTTTCACCGGTCAAGGTTAGAAGTAGGGTTGTGCACACCCTGTCTGTCTGTCTGTCTGTCTATGGATGTTTTGTGTCTGCCAGAAAAATTTTGGGGTAATTTTTAAGGTCTGACATTGGAAAAGGAACAGTGGGAAAGACCTCCTGCCTCAGGCTTTCTGGGGGAGATTGAGATTAGAATAAAAAAGGAGAGAATCTCTCAGAAGTTAGTGGAAGTCCAGCAAACAGCCTTTAACTGATAAGGAGCTTGCAGCCCAGGGTGGCTAGGGCCAAGAGAAGAAAAAGGGCTGAGGATTAGAATTCAGGTTTAATGGGATCCCAAGGCTAAGAGTTTGAATGGCTGTCTTTATCCCTCCCACCAATGTGTCTGGTATAGGGGCAATGTGTTTACCATTACAAAAATAAGGGTTTTTTAACATTATAAAAGCTATTTGGGGAAAGGCTGGAAGAGTGCTTTTCTCTGGGTTTGCAATTCTTATGCCACTTCTGAGTCCAAAGCTGTCCCAGCCTTGATGAGTGGGTGTTTGTTTTGAGGCAAGCCACCTGTGGATATTGGTTCTGGCTGCCTTCAACGTATTTTAAAAATGTGAAGAAGTTTGACTGCTTTGGGTAGAAGTGAAGTGAAAATTTTGCAGATTATTGTGATTGGAGATTGTTATGTAAACTGGGCTATTCAATTACTTATTGGAACTCTAGAAGCTTTCTGCCTAAGGGGAGAAAATTGATTATATCTCGTTAACATTGAAGTAGGAAAGAAAAAAGGGAGATAATTGTTTAGAGCAGGAATTATCTACATGTGTCTTTTTAAGGGAATATATATATATTTGTGGAGAATATTTCCTTTTAAAGGGCCAGGAGTATTGGATTTAAAACAAAAATGTTATTATATGTTTATCGTATATAGCAATTATAAATTAGGATCTGATTGGATTTAAGTTTACTGTTCTGTAAAGGAAAAACATAATGGTTATTATGGAAAAGAAAATGAATGATGATTGTAGAGTGCTTAATACAATGGCATATGTTAGAAGTGGCATTATTTATTATTTAATGTAATTGTTAAAAGTACTAAGAGTAATAAGTGTGATAATTTCTATATATGTGATTATCTGGAAATTCAATTGATGTTATCTGAAGTTTATTGTTTAAGTTATTACTGTATTTCAAATTGTATTGTATTTTTAAAACTCTTAGACTGTAAAATTTGAGGGGCCATTGTGAGGTAGAAATGGTGTTAAAGTAACTCTTGGCCTGGAATGGGTCTTTAGGGATACAGAGTGGAGATGTCTCTTTATCTTTAGTGATGAAATTGAGATAATTTGAAACTGTTAAATACCTAGTGAGGTATATTGTGTTCTAAGACTATGATAGTAGATTTTCATTTAAAATCTTGACTATTATAAAAATATATGGTGGTTTAAAGTTATAGTCTCAACATATTAGTGATGAGATGAATGATTTTCTGTACAAAGTGACTTAGAAGAACATCCATCTAAATTGATAATGGGTCATTTCAAAGTTTATTACAATTGTGGAAATAATTTTATAACGTATGCCCTGTGGTCCAAACATATTTTATTGTGGAAAAACTTATTGATATGTATTTGGAATTAATGAGGTATTCTCTCCTATCAGGGCCTCAATTACAAATTAGAAAAATAGAAAAAAATATATATATATATATGTATTTTTTCAAACCAGGCCTTCTTTAGGATAACTGTTGGGTTTGTTGGGTGATGGGCTGTATGAACCAGGCTCTTTTGGCAGAGACTAGCTTGCGTGGGGAAGTTTAGGCCAAGTAGTGTCATTGGGGTTGAATCTGGATGTGGCCCGTGGCTATCAGACCCCATAGATAAAAAGAAAAGCCTGTCTAGTGGGATGGGAGTGTCCCCAGGAGACTGTTGAACCTGCTGAAGGGGTTCAGAAAGAAAAGGGTGTTTTTTAAAATAATAATTAATTGGGTCTGTTCCAAGTTTTTAATATACTGCTTACATATTTCTGAATTTTTCTTCTGTGATGTAATCTGGTAAGCAATTGTATTAGTTATGTTGTTCGAAGAGCAATTCATTTTATAACCTAGAATGTTAAATTAAGAATTGTGCCTTCAGAGAAAAGAGAAAAAGGAATGGGTAAAGGCTGTTGGGGTATTCTATATGACCCTGTTCTGTAACATTTCTTTTTTAAGTACTCTATTTCAGAAATGAGAACTTAAAAGTTTTCTCTGTTTAAAGGAAAGTTTTAGCTGGGATTATCTGGCTCTCACCTATGAAGTTTAAATTGTTAACTAAGCTATTTGGAGTTACTGTTTAACTGGATTACTGGTAGAAGTATTTGTGTGTGTGTGTAAAGAAACTATGTATTATGCAAAGAAGATTTTGTAAAATCTCATAATTCTTATCAATCCTGTGCAGGAGTTTTGTGAGGTGGAACTCTTACTGCTTAAGTGGCCCATTGCAGACACCTCTGGACTAAAGAAATTAGGTAACTAGGATCAATTGAGCCCCAATAAGGGCCAAAAACCTGAACTGATCTTTTCTTCCTGAGTGAGCTAAGAATGCTGATCAAGAGCATTCTTATGTTTATGACCACTGAGGCGCCTTTAACCCAGACACTACTTTGATGGTGATAAAGGAGACCCAGATGTCCTGGATCTGACATTTGCCTATCTTATTTAAATTTCTTTTCTCATGCTCAGGTTAAACATTTGGAGACCATGAAACTGAGTAACCCAGATATCCTGAGTCAGGGTGGAATGTCACTTATCACTAGCTTGTGGTCTCCTTAACCAATGTTCAGGTTGACAATGGCAATTAGGAAATTGTAAGCTGTTTTTAAGAAAAGGAGATACTTTTATGAAGAAGATGTTTTGATGAAGTCTTTGATATTCTTTTAGAGGGCTTTATGGGATGTCCCAGTGAAGACCCCCTCAGTGTAATTAAGGTTTGGGATAAGGCTGAGTGGGATGAGGGTCCCGTAAAAACTTCTTAGAAGAATAAATAGAAATTGTATTAGACGCAAGGCAGGCATAGCAGCCTGACAGGCCTAAGTTTCAGTTGACTAGAAATCACCTGATTTATGGGAATTCAACCCCAAGTACTCCCCCCTTATGCCACTGTTAAGTAGTTAAAGTTTGCCAAGCCTGAAACTCCTGAAGAAGCCCCCCCTGTGTTTTGTTGATGCACCTGTTGCTATATTTCGGTCATGGTGACCTGGCTATACGGTACAGTGTCTAGCTTGACTGCACATCTTTAATTGCTTCTTTGGTATTACTTCAGCAAACTAAGAAATATAGACATGTATATTGTGTTCATTGCTTTGTTTTCAGTTTCTATGGACATTGAGAATGTGAGCCAAATATTGCCAGTTGGTGGGAGGGGGGAATTTGCCCATTGGGGTATATAATCAGGTCCTTTGCTTCTGTCTGTGTCTCTTTTCATCAGAGTATTCTGGTGGAGGGACACCCAAATCTCGAGGTTTGATATAATAATAATAAATTAACTTTGTGTTTCTCCTTGCATACCTCTGTGTGTTCTTTAATTTGAGTGGCATCCCGGCCCACTAAATTTCTATTTGCAAGCTAATTTGTTGCAGTAATAATTTATTGTTGATGGAAATCATGTTCAAATCCCCTGTGAACTTAGAGTTTCATTCCCGGGTTTGTTGTGTACTTGGTTTGGGCTTAACTGGGTGCTTTTAGAGAAACAGTCTCAATGGAAGCAGCATCAGAGATCTAAGGCTAGTGATTAACACTAAAGCATCTAAATTTCTATAATAAGCTATAAATAGGAAAGATCTTACTGTTTTGATCTGAATTCATTCCATTGCCTGGAAAGAGCTAAAATTAGTATTTAAACTTGTATGTATAAGATTCGTGTCCTGAAAGTGTCTCATTCTTTCAGATTAAGGATGGTTAGAGAGGGATAGATAAGCTTGAGAAACAGAAAGGCAAATCTATTTAGAGTAGCAACTTATGGTCTTAATGGAAATTTGATTTTACTTAGGACGTTATTAGGAACCAGAACATGTGTAGGAAGTTATGCAAGCTACTTAGAGCTCACTTTGGAGATGTTCCCTAATCCATGTGAAACTATAGTCACACCTGAAACTCTGATGAGGGGAATTTGCTATTTAAGACCTTGGAATTTGTTAATGAAATATTATTTTGAGTCTAAATCCAGGTATGGTTAACAACAAACTAATTGACCTATTGACCCATGACGTCAGCAACCTTCAAAGAGGTTTGTGAGCTGCACCTATGAGCTGCAAGAAGGTGTTCTCATGGGACGGTCGGGAGAATGACTTTTCTGCATGGCTGAGGTAGGAGTCTCCTGACTCAGTTTCCCCACTGACACCTGGCGGACTTTAAAGCTGGCTCAATGCAGTTGGTCATTATATAACTTCTGCCTGGAGTTCACATGGATCTAGGGAAGCATTGTTTCCTTCCTTTAGCTATGTTCTTTCATGGCAAATTCCTGTATTCATAAGTTTGTAAGCATAAATATTAAATCTATTAAGCAGTAGATTGATGCGGGAACATCTGAGGTTATTATAGTAAGATGAAACAGATTGAATTATTTGGCCTAGAATTTCAGAATTAAGTATATTCCTGTATAAGTCAGGAGCCTTTAATTTCTCATAGTGGTTATGATGAGGTCTGGAGGTTTGGGGGTGCTGGGACTCTAAGGTCATAGCACAAGGGTCCCTCCTGAAGAAGTTCAGCCCAGGTCTTTCAGCCAGGGGGGAAGTTTGTTGGAGATAAACCATATAGGCCAGGTGACCCCCATAAGGAGGAGCAGGCATGAGAAAGTCTGCATTTTATGTAGGGGTCAGGGTGGATCTTACATTCACTAAAGTAACTTTGAGTGACCAGAGGAAGGGCTGGGAAAAGGGTCTAGGAGAGAATTCTTTCTGATTGGAATGTCTGAGAGGTCTGAATAGACAATGGGAATAGATAATGAGGAACTGGAAGGAAGAAGTTTGAAAGGCATCTGAATAAGATCAGAAAGTGGGGCCAGGGCTTTCAAAGGAAGATGGGGAGCTGGGGCCCTTAGACACATAAGAGCCACATTCTTTCTGGGGCAAGGGGCAGGGGTCAGCTTGGACCCTTACCCCGTCATTAGGGGATAATTAGGCCAGGAGATTGTGGAACAAGGACATTATTCTGTTGCTTAGTTAATACTTAGTTAAAGTTAAAGTTCTCTCAGTTTGTTACAATTAATGTTAAAAGAGGAATAGCTTATGGCTCATCTTGTAAATGCCTTCAAAGAAGCATCTACTTTAATTAAGGACGATTTATCTGTACATGACTAGAAGTTGGGATTGTTTTGTTATTTGATATGTACTGGTTTTAAATTAACTACTGTGGGTTGGAGTGTGTTATTAATTCCTTAGTGGAATCTCATCCTCCTGATGGGGAATATGAATAGGAATGAATAATGAACTAATGCAAGGTATAAAACTAGAAGTAATGGAGAATGTAAGGCTAGGTTCTAATTTTTTTTTAAAATTGAATGTCTTGAAACATGACAATTGGACAAAGTTCCAATTTTGATCTTGTAATGGTGAAGACATAGGGGTTGAGTTAATTTTCATTATTTGCCCTGGTTATTGGCAAGGTAATTTAAAATTGTGTTGAGATCAATCTTGTAGGAGAGTGGATACAAGAAGAAGGATCTCTGCAGGAGGGGAGTCTGCTGGACACTGTTTGAACAGCACTTAGACAAGAAGACTTCACCGAATGATGTCCAGAGTGTCAGACAGCGGTATGAGAAGGGACTTCTGAAGCTTTAAATGGACAATTTATCATTACTTTTGGGTCTCTGTATCTGTACTTAATAAGGGGACTGCCCCCTTTTTAATTTGTCAGTGCGTCGGTCAACTCTTCCCTTCCTTCTCTCATTTTGTTTTAAGTCCCCAAAATCCCTTGATGAAATGTTGCCCAGCAGCACAGTCCCAGGTAGAACCATCACTAAGGCACTGAAAGTGATGGTTAGAATCCTGGTTTGGCAAATGGAAGGGAATAGCAGCATCCATAATCGTAGCTGCCGGAGTTTTAACTGCAGTAAGGTGCTGCATCATCCCTCGTATCGGAGGACTAGTGCAAAAATTAATAGAAACAGCGCTAACTAAAAGTATCCCAATAGGACTGGCTGTGGGAATTCAGGTAACAGGATCAGGTGGAGGTAGGATGATGATTGAGAGAGTTAATGATCATTCCTCCTCCTCTGATGAACAATTTGAACTAATGTTAAAATGCTTTGAGGAAAGACAACAGGAACAAAAAGTGTGGAAACATAATTCTTATTGAGAAGAAAGAGGGAATTGTTAGAGTTAGAAGGGCTTACGTTTCCACAGGTAGAATAATGCAGAGATTTAAAGAACAACAGCTCCAGGAAGTAGTACACTGCAGGTGGGCTCGGACTTAGCCAATAAAAAGTAAGTTGATGGTTCCACAAAGACCCCCAAATCAAGATAAGGGTCGAGCCAGCTCAGACCAGTTAGGGTAAACCTGAGGACACCTGAAAAATGTTAGTGCGCCTGCTTAATGAACTTCATTACTATTATCTGATACACCCCGCATAAAATTAGAGCCTCATTAAGGAGTCATGGGACGTATGGCCAAGGGAGGGGGAACATACTTGAGCATATCAAGGGGAAACATGTAAGGAAAGGTGTAACCTGGGAAGGGATGGACCAATCCAGGCCTGGGAGGTTTCGCGCCCGAATGCAACTGCATAAAAGCAGACTTGCCCTTGCACTCAGGGCCCACCCCTCCTGAAGAAGGGTGGAGCCTGCTTCTGGCCAGACATGTCTAAATCCTCTGGACTTTCTTTGTAATAAATTTTCTTGATACTAAATTTTTGGTGTCAAGCCTATTTCTAACAGAAGGGAAGTTTAAAATAAGAAAAAGCTAACTTTATTAGAAGAAAATGAAATAATCTTTGACTTTAAAAATCAAGTTCAAGTGTACTTCAGAAATGGAGGTAAGCATTTCTCATTGAGATCCTAATTTATTGGTAAACTTCTGTCTATTCTCTTTAGCCAACCTTTTGGCTGTTTCACTGCCCATTTGCACCTCTTCCATTTGGGGACGGAAAAAAAGGAGAGGAAACAAAATGTAACCTAATTTGATATCTATTATTAGATAGGGATCAATAATCCCTTTAGTGTGTGGTAGCGATTCTGAGAGTGCCTCCAGCAAGTGCCACAGGTAGTACCTACCTACTTCTCTATTAGACACTCTGATATAGCAGAGATGAATAGGACTAAAAATTTTTAAGAAAGGAAGAAAGCCTAGTGAACTTGTTTGAACCAAGATGAAAATATTGAATAAGAACATTTGAAAAAACAAAACAAAACAAAAACTTCTACTAACCAGATGATTGGTTCAACTCTAGTCCTTTGGATACAAGGCTTGATAGAAATCCTCTACTGGCAATGGTTAGTGTATTGAATTACCTATGGATTTCATATACATGATATTTTTATTCCTCAGTACCAGAAGTAATGAGATAACTGCATATAGTCCAGCCCTTCTTTGTGGTAAAGTTGAAGGCTAGTTACAGCTTGTCTTGGCACTGATTCTTCAGGCATTCATTCTTAAGCCAAATACACCCTCCTGGTATTTGAGTTAACTTTTTTTTTCCCCCAGAGTGTGAGTCTTTTGGGCTGTAGTGTTACTTTGTGACCCATTAGAAATGAAAGCTTATTTATCGTAGTATTGCTGTATTAATCAAAGACGACCATCAGCACTGATTCTGGCTACAAACTGGTCATCTTGTTTCCGTTATGTCCTGGTTAGAGATCTCTAGTGGCTCAAATGTCTAGTGACCAGGACGATATCTTGGCATGTATGTGTCCTGTTTCTGCTCCTCCCTAGGGCCATGAGAATTATATACTAGCCAATT
This sequence comes from Phascolarctos cinereus, assembly GCF_003287225.1. NCBI lineage: Eukaryota > Metazoa > Chordata > Mammalia > Diprotodontia > Phascolarctidae > Phascolarctos > Phascolarctos cinereus. The sequence goes on from NW_027555190.1 coordinate 51,601, forward strand.
GGTTAATTGAACCTCTCCTGTGCTGCGTTGAGAGATGACTTTGCTACCACCATTTCAACTCTTTCCAGGCTATGCCTGGAGGAAGAAAAAGAGTCAGCGGCTACTTCACCAGATTGTCATTTTGAGTGATTCCAAAAGTGATGGTGGGAACAAGTGAGAAAGTTCTGGATGTTTCCTTTCTACCATTGACCTTCTTTGTTTCCCTTGTAGCCCCTAAACAGCGTCTTCTTCTTCTTCACAGATCACCTGTCCTTCCCCTCAACTACATACAATGTGTCACACACAACAAATGAGACTTGTAAAGCTGTCACAGAATGCTGCTTTAAAATGTAATGTTGATGGTTCTACAAAGGGACTATTTGTAGATAACCGCATAAGGAAAGTTGGACCCACAGACACATGATAGTGACCAGAACAATCAAACTGAGTTGGATTTTTTTGTACTGGAATTTTTTTTGTATTAAATTCCTTTTCTATTTTCTATTTTCTTGACTTTAGTAATGGAGTTGGCATAAACAAGTTATAGGAAACATGACTTTATAATCAGTATAGATAAGTATCTCTTGCATGCTGAGTGACTGAGTCATTTAGTTGAAAAGAATATTTAATAGTTTTGGGCTTGAACAACTACAAATACAAATATATTTTACAAAGTGTACTAAATAATTATCAAAACCAAAAAGGATGCATGTAGGTGAAAGCTTTTCTCTTTTGTTCTATGGTACCTAGAGTTGAAAGCTAATAGGTTTTTCTTCTTGACATAAGAGGATAGCACACTTGAGCTATTGCTGTAATTTTGGTAGGATGCGTTATCTAGAACACTGGTTCTTTGTGTGTGCATAACTTATTTCATGTTGAAATTGCACATTTGGAGGCATTTATCAAGCAGCTGGCTTTTTCATGTGTATATTTTAGTTCTCACTTGAGCAGGGTCATAATGTAGAAATAAATTTGATCCACATAGGATGTCTTTTCTCTTCTCAATACTTTGTTCCCATTGTCTTAAAATTCTGCAGGTTTCATGTGGGGTTCCTGAAATTGCTTTGGATAGACATGACTTCCTTTTTCCTTCTTTATAAATGAAGGACTAGGGAAGAATTTGACTTTAGAAAGTCAAACCTTATTAAAGCTTATAATTTGATAGAGCCTTCTATTGTCTCACCTCCATAGCATCTGGTGCATTTTTTTCTTTTTACTGAATTTTAATTTAAATTTCTTTTCCCATTTCC